>NW_017100110.1:571621-752410 GCF_001412225.1 Nicrophorus vespilloides | reverse complement strand
CTTTACAACAATTCCTGAAAGATGTCCAGTCATATTTGCGGCACCATCTGTGCAGATCCCAATACATTTTTTCCAATCAATTTCAAGTTCTCGGAAATAACTATTAAGTGCTTCAAAAATCTCAGAGATGGTTGCTCTACCCGGCAAATTAAGCAAACAAAGTAGTTCTTCATGTAACTCTCCTTCACACTCAACCCTCACAAAACAAAGAAGAAGTGCTTTGTTTGTAATGTCCGTAGATTCGTCAAGTTGGATTGAATAAAATGAAGAATTTTTCACCATTTTTATTATCTGATTTTCAATGTCTTTGGCCATATCTTCGATTCTGCGCTTGATAGTATTATTAGACATAGGAATTACTTTCAATTTCTGAACAGCCTGTATTCCCAAAATCTGTTCACAGGCTTTTAACATGCATGGCTTAATTAATTCTTCTCCAATCGTGTACGGCTTTTTGCATTTCGCGATCTGATTTGCTATGAGATATGAAGCCTTTAGTAATGATTTATCTTCAATGGTCATTTTTCTTAAAGCAATAACTTGCTTTTGCATATTTTCATGCATTCTTTTAAAATATTCTAGCGGTTTTTTTGCTAAATCCGGGTGTTTTGAATTCAAATGTCTTTCAAGTTTTGAAGGTTTTAATGCATCGTTAGATAGACTTTCAGAACATACAACACAGAGAGGCCGTGGATCCAACTCACTGTCAGGTTCTTCAATGAATCCAAATTTTAAGTAGTAGGAATGATATTTTCTTGATACTTTGTGTTTTTTCTTCTCTCCACCTCCCGTTCCAACGTGCTTCCTAATGGTGCCTGATGAAGACTGTGGAGGGTCTGATATATTGATCAGTTCACGGTTAGATGAAATATTATTAATGTTATTATTATCGTTCTCATTACCATTTGCATTACTAAAGAAATGCAAAATATTCTTTTGCTTTTTTTCACTCATTATGGGTTTAATTTATTTGAATCTAAAATAAAATAAAAAGAAATTTAGAAAAGTCAAACTCATTTTATCCCAATAAATATCAAATAAAAGAAAATATGTATATGGTTAAGATTTAAGATCATACCTGTTTTAAATCTATGTGTCAATATATAAAAGTCCGTAACGAAAGGGTTCAGCACGGAACGCTATGAGTTATTAAAAATAAATATTATGAAGTGTGAAAATTGAGGTTATGTATTGTCACGTATTGTTATGAATTGAATCATGTTTTAATGCATCTTAAAACATAACTTAACATGATGAGTAAGTATATTCCACATTTTTCTGCGGACCAGCGAAATTTTCTCGCGGACCACTAGTGGTCCGCGGACCACCACTTTGGCAACCGCTGTCTTGGGGCACTACTGATCTGATGATGCGAACAGATGATCGTACTTCTCCCAGCTTGACACTGAACGAACGGTGATCTAGGTATGATTTGATCATTTGGATCAGCCCAGCTGGGAAGCTGTTCGTAATCATTTTGTGCAGGAGTCCCTTATGCCAGAGCTTATCAAAAGCCTTGGCCACGTCAAGAAAAATCCCGGCTGTGTGATTCTTCCAGTTGAACCCTTGCGTGATGCATTCAACAACACGCAGCAACTGGTCTGTGGAAGAGTGACCGTCTCTGAAGCTGAACTGCTCATCGGGTATGATCTGGTGCTGGGCTTCAAAGTCCTTTAGTCTTCGAAGCAACCTTCCCAATACCCGGTAGCAGGCTGATTGGTCGGTAGTTCTGTTGAAACTGGCGCTCGTTTGCTGTTTTTTGGGATGAGGATTATATCTGCTTTCTTCCAAGCCTCTGGGAAGTGCCGGAGACAAAGCATCGCATTGATGATGGGAACTATGTGGATAACCGATTTCCGGGGAAGAAGCTTAATCATTAGATTGGAAATTCCATCAACTCCAGGGGTTTTTTTGTTTTTCAGCTGTTTAATTATGGTGTGAACTCCTCTTGGAGTGGCCGGCTCGATGACATCGTCGTTGGTCAGACCTTAGCCTTTTCAGTTTCAGAGCGCGCCATGCCTGCTCGTCTATGGAGTGGTGGGATCAACAATTTCTTAATTCTGAAATGCTTGGCCACGCTCCAAGCAGATCCATCTTCGGTGGAGAATGGCTGTAGTTTTTCTTGCCACTTCTCATTCCGGAATAGCTCTAACTCATCACGCACTCTCTGAGTGAGTCTATTCAGTCCCCGCTTATGGTCGAGACAGAGGGTCCTCTGGTATTCCTTTTTGGCAGCTCTCTTTGCCCTAATCAGCTGGTAAAGATCGTACGGCAGATTATTTGTGAACCGACGACGCGGAGCTTGGAGAGTGGAATTTGCCAGAGCTTGTTTTAAATGCGATTGAAAGACATCCACTGCAGCTTCAATCTCGTCTCGCGTATTCACCTGGGGTACTGGCCCAGCGAAGTCGTCCACTGACATCGAGTATTTCAACCAGTTGATCTTACGCGAGACGGATGGCTCGTCATGAAAGTCATCCCCCAGGTGAAGGACTACTGGGTTATGATCAGAGCTCAGCTCGTCCAGGACATCAATGGTAATGCTGTGAGTCACATCCTTAAGGATGGCAATGTCTAAGACATCAGGTCTACCGATCGGACCGTAATGGGTAGGAGCGTCAGGCCCGATCACCATGATGTCGGTGTCGTTCATCAGAGCGCGCCCACTCGCGTTAATAGCTCGACTGTTCCAGGTTGGGTGCTTGGCGTTGAGATCGCCAGCAATGACTATAGCACCATTGAAATCTATCATTTTTACCAGGTCAGGGACTGGGAGTCTTTTGTTGGGAGGGTGATGTACAGCGTATAACTTTAACGTGCCAGGTTGATTCAATCCTGTGGTCTCAATCAGGATTGGACCAGGGAACGTGAATGTTTGGTGATTGATGTTTCGTTTAACGAATATTGCAGTGCCTCTCCATGGTCAAGGTAATAATTTGGTAGGTTAATCTGGTGGGCGGGTTTAAGGTGAGACTCAGATATGAGGATCACATCAGCTGCTCGATCTTCTGCAAGCTGCCTGAGCTCCAGAATCCTGCTTGGGAGTCCGTTCGCGTTCCAGAACAGGATATCTAGTGACTCAGGTTTCCTTCTTCTAGCGGGCATGCGGTGGATGTTGTGCAGTCAGGACACTGTTGTGCAGATCAGAGATTGCATGGCTAACATGAGATCAGTGATGATCCCATTGCTGACCCCCCCCCCCGGGGGCCTGATACAGCTGTCTGGTCTGAAAGTGCCGCGAGGCGCCGCAGATGGCGGCGGGCAGATCGGTTGGCTAGGTGAATGTTACCTTGGTGCCTGGGGGTAACGATCAGCTGCCTGAGCATAGCTCATCCCTCCGTGAACTTTCTTGGCTGGAGTACCATTAGTTTTCTTGGCGTCCAGCTGTGGCCAAGCTGGGCATCCCCTGTATCTGGCCGGATGAGCACCTCCACAGTTGGCGCACTTAGCCTCGGAATTCGGATTCTTCTTGCAGTCTGCATTGGCGTAATCCTTGCCACACTTGACGCTCTTATGATTTGCACGACAGCAGTTTTGAGCATGGCCTCATTTCTGGCATCTGTAACATTGTCCTACCACCTTCTTTTTGTGGAGGGCTTCAGGGTAGACGGCAACTCCGCAGACGCCCCTGATATTGAATAACTTGTCTCTGTCCTCCTTGGGGACTACAACAAGAGCCATGTCTATCTGTCTCTTGTTTTTCATCATGCGGCTTACTTTGATAGCCGGAATGCCTTTGGCTATCAGATCGCTTTTAACCTCGTCTAGGTCAACGTCTCTATCTAGTCCACGGAGGAGTACCCTGGCAGTTTTATCACATGCAAGAGGAAATGTGTGGTATAAGATTTTTTCTTTATCTAAGAACGCGGTGATGCCACGGTAGTCATCCACAGTCATCGGTTGAATGCGGATACCTTCAGGGGTTGATCTGGCTAATTTGGTTTTAAAACCAAGGGCAGTCATTCATTCATTCATTCAGCCAGTTCCCGCAGAAGCGGTGGTAGCGTTTACCATCTTGCTGGCATTCGACAGCGAAGACGGGGGTCGTCGTTTGGTCGAAGAAGAACCAGGGGAGTTTCTCAGTCTCTTCTTGCAGTCACTAGGACTAGAGTCGGACGACGAAGACGACTGGCATGACATCATATTGTCTATGAATGCCGATGTGGAGGGCTTTGGAGACGGCACTCGAATAACTGGGTGCGCAGCAGAGGATGCTGGCTTAATTTGTTTTTTCTAGTAACTAGACTTTAGCGGTAAGTTGCTGGTTTACTTTGATGAGGGCGGCGACCTCTTGTCGAGCATCTGAAGAGCATTAAAATGCTCGGAGTATCGCACCACCTAGGGGGCCAAAGGCGGGGTACAGAACTCATCGCTGACGGGATTCTCGTCAGGAGGGTCGAAGTAATCAAGGAGGGGCGGCATGATTACATGCAAACTTAACGGTAAAACAACGGAAAAACGTACTTAAAATTAAGAATAAGAAAACTTAAAATTAAGAAAAAGAAAACTTAAAATTAAGAATAAGAAAACTTAAATTTAAGAATCCTAATAACTAGTAACGAGTAATGAAATTCCAAAAACGAAAAGTAAATGAACGAACGAACAAAGAAAACAGCACAAAAGCTGTGTAGGCGCGTGGACAAACAAGCCCGGAGCAGGTCTGCACGTGTGCAAACAAGTTCGGGGCCAGCTCCACTTGTAACGCTGTGACTAAGAGCTGTACGGCTCAAACGCAGCACCTGTGTACACACACCGGAGAGCACGTAGACTGGACTGTACTGATCGGTGGCTCGTCGTCGACTGACTGAAAAAAAATTAACTCAGAAGATATATTTCATTTACATTTGTTTTAAAAGTCCTGTTTCATCCAAAAATAATAGGACAAACTCGACGGACCCTTTCCTGTTGTCGAGATCGACAACAAGGTCGCCACGTAGGCCCGTCCTTGCTCGCTGTGCCGCGTGTTTGTTGCAGTCCTCCACAATATGCTGCACAGTCAGAGGAACCCTACAGGCAGGGGACCTTCAGTTGCTGCTTAATTAATTGCTCGCTAGGTGCAAGTTGAAGATGCACCCAGCGAGAAAGTTGAAGTTGCTACCAAGTGCTCTGAAGTGCTGCCATATACGGGGAGCTTCCATGCCAACGTTAAAAACAAAAAACAAAAGTAACTATGCAGGACACGCACGCGCAATGTATTCATATATATTTTTTGTTCTTTTTTTATATATAATAAAATTAAAAGATAATTTCAATTTTTAATTTGCGAATATTCCTATATAGCAATTGATTACTTCAAAGATGCTCTACATTCAGGCAATGCTCATAGATTATCCTCGATTACTCTTGCATGATCCATGTATGATCTCCAGTGTGGTCCACATACTCCTTCCTCATATATGGTTCATAATTACTCGTGTACGATCTGTTGACGTGATGTGCTGTTTCAATGTATTGAAGATATTATCATTTAAACCAGGATCGATTCTAATTTTACTATCAAATCTCGTGAGTGTTGATTCTGATGGTAAATAAAATAATTTGACAAGAATTTATAACATTTTTTACTCTGTTTAAATGTACTGAGCGCAAATAATTTATTTTTGTATGTATATGATTCTCCCTTTTTTTTTTCAAAAAATTAGATATTTGGGACATTATAAAATTTTGGACATTAATATCCAATTTTTTAAATATTTCAAATTCTTTAGATTCTACTTTTAATTTTTGATTAACATTTCTTAAATAACGAATTTTTCTTAGCAATTTCCTTCTTAAAGCAGAATTTATTTCATTATTATTTTTTAAATTACCATCATCAACACTTACTCTTCCTATTGTATCTCTGTTGAAGTCATCTGAAGTGATACGACTGTTATCAATAGTTCTATTATCGCTGTCGACAACAATATCTTCAGATACAACATCAACTGGTCCACAATAAGAGTCATCTAAATTAATGATTTTTTTGGACTCTCAATATTATCCAAAATTGTATCTAATGGGTTGAGGCATGTTGGGTTGAAGTGTGTTGATGTTCCGTACAATTTGATGTTCTGCACAATGATTAAGGATTATTCTATGGATCAGGCTACGGTGTTTGAAATGTTGTGTTCTGGAGGTTTGTCAAGATTTCTAAAGGGAATGGAAAGATTGACAGCTATGGCGACTTCGCCAGAATGTGGTTTGCTGTGTTTGTGAAATATCTGGTGAGCAGGAATCTTCAGTGTATTCCGCTCAGTGGTATAGGTTTCTTGTTAATTTTGTCATTTCTAAGGAGATTGGAGATTCTTGTTTCGCCATTCGTTGACATTGATTGTGGCGATGTTCATATTTGCCAAGGTTAAGTTGATTGCGGCAGCGGGGGCACTATTTTCAAACTAAATGTACTTCATGCAATCTCATTTTTTTATAGTAAAATGCATTATTATTACATGTACAAGCCACAAAGCAAAATAAAACCTTTTAAAAAACAATCAGAGACTACAGACTTATTCTCGTTAAGCATATCAACTGCGAGGTCGAATGTTAATGGAGGAGATGACAACTGGGTGGCCAAATCGTCCGTGGAGTTTTTCGCCAAATCTTTCGTCCGTGGTGTTGATAAATGCAGTAGTCTGAGAGGGCGAACCTGGTGACCATGCCCTTATATACCCCAGAAGCGGACCGAAATTCCTACGTCTTCCTTATTTGGCATTTCTCGTTACATGCTAAGGTGGGGCGGTTTGTGTATATTAAGACACGTTAATTTCTCTGATACATCTCATAGTATATATTTATATCGAGTGTATAGAGCAGTCAATTGAAATTTTCAGCTTTCTATATTTGTTTCAACGAAGGACCAAGTTGTGCGGGTGCACAATAAGAACTCGGTCTGGTAGATTAAAGACGGCGGTTTATTTTACTTATAACAATTATTCACTACTATTTGACTATACCCAACTAACTCTCAACGAATAATAATTTTCTACCGTGCTTATCTTCTCCAAGCCAATCGTTCATTTTTTTGCCGACGCACGGTATTGGCACCATTTACATTCGCGCATTAGGCATATCTGGTACAGTGCATACTGGTATTATATACATTATAGTTATCTTCTCGAGAACATGCCCACATTTTCTTATCTTTGGATCCTTGGGAAACCGACCAAAACTGTGTTTTTCTATTGACAAACTCACCACGAAAAGATATATGTTTTTTTTTTCTGAAAATTTAGAAGACATCCTTTTTTAATGAATAATTATTATTAATAAGAATGAAAGTATTTGTTTGGATTTTAATAATAAGATAGAGGTATAATTTCATTTTTGTTTTATTAATTTTATAATTATTACAATGTTTTTTTTTTTTTCACTTTATACATGATATTTTATATTACGCAAGTCGGAAACGCGGTCGCCTGCTCCATAATGCATACACCTGTACTTATAATAAAATCATTGTCGTGGACTCGAACCAATACACGATTAAGCATTTGCAAAGTCCGGTCCCTTTTCTTGTGGCGGCAGAGTCCACTTCCCTCCAACATTCTCTCAATACATTGCATCAAATGAATAAGTATTATTGCTAAACAATGTACACGCACTTAAAATACTTGTAATAATAATAAATCGCAGCGGATATTTTGATGACAGGGGAAAAACAAATGGAACGAAGAAAGGAAACGAATTCAAAAAAACGTAATACAAAAATAATTTTTCACATCTGATATTGTCGAGTACAAATAATTTCCCTTCCCCCATAAAAAAGAGACGAAACGCAAAAATTCGTATAGAAATTTATCCTTAACCATTAAACAGTTTGATTATATCACAATAACATGAAGAATATTTAAGTGAGAGAAGAGTTTATTAAAACCTAACATTATGTATTTTTTATTTGATTTTTTGGATTTATTTAATTTGAACACTAAGAGAAAACGTGATGAGTTCGGAAGGTGCAAAAGTTGTGTTTCAGTTTTCAGTCTTTTGATTGAGCACTTCTATCTTCCAGGATTCAATCACATTTCCTTGAGCTGCATTTCGTTGGACTGAACTAAGTACGAGTCGGTCTATCAAAACAAATCTTCTCCCTACATACGATATGATGGCCAAGATTATGGTGATGAGGATGATTGAACAATTCCATCGTGTGTCGGCTGAAAACACGCGCATTGCTGTTTACCTAGTCTTCGACGAGTCGCCTTTAAATATGTTCAGGATTTTGCCGAAGCCGCGTTCGGGCGGTGGCGGCAACTCGTACAGGTTGCACTGACTCTTGAAGACGTTGTAGCGATTGGTAACGCTTTGCACGAGCCGCTGTTTGTAACGGAAGGCGGTCGTGTCGATGGTGGAGGCGGTGTTGATGCAATCGTCGCCTCCAAACTCGCAGATCCTATAGTGGTGTAGGATGGCAGCGTCGGCGGGAACGTTGAATGTGCCGTGACCGGGAATAAATTCCCAGACAAAGTGGTTGCCGGCTTCGACGACAAACTCGGGCCTACAGATATATTTGGACCGTTGTTTGTGGGGGTGCAGCTTTGACTTCCGTCGCACCTTCTTCAGAGTCACCAGGCCAGTGGCCACCGAATCGTCGCTTTCATACACCCAATCTCCGTCTCCCCACTGAAGATAGAAAAAAGCGTTCTGGAATGAAAATGATCCAGTCGACTTTGTATTTATTCTCGTTGTCAACCACCTATAAAAAAAATATATTAAATACAATCCTGGAATATACATATTAAAAGATATTTTTTTAAAGAAACATTTACTAAATTTCCATAGTTAAATATCAAGTAGACAGGAATAAATTTGAATTTACATGACCAATATAACAAATTAAGAAACAACTAAGAAATGAAGATGCTTTTGGTATTAATATTTTTGATAGAATTCTTAATAAATATTCTAGAGAACTTTTCATTACGAAATATTTATCAACATTGAAAGTTTATTTGTTCTATAGACGTGAATGAGTTAATCAAAATTTAAAAATCAGGAGAATTTGCATAAAGGCAATAACATATTCACCAAGACGGAAATACTACTATTAACTAAAATTGTTAATTAAATAATATATATTTAAATCATTATTAAATCAATACTCTTCAATAAACTGTAAAATTTAAATTATTTTTATTTATTATTAGAAAATGATCTTGATTAAAGTTTTCATTTTAACAAATTGGTATCTGAATTCAAATTGTTTAACTTTAAAAAGTTATCGAAATATTTCAATTAGGCGATGTTAACTTTCCAAATATCAATGACATTATTAAAACATTTGCACGAATTTGTACGAAAATTATAAATGCATTTTTATGAGTACCATTCTATTAATTTACACATTCGCATTATGTTCGCACACTAAGAAATAATGCTTTGTGCGTAAATTTAAATGATTACTTCGTGTACTGATAAGATAGTTTACAAACTCACTCTATCAATTGGGGAAGGGTGTCGTTGTGTCTGGGTATAATATACTCGTCCAAGTCTACGAGCAAGACATGCGAGTACTTGTACATGTTCCTATACAAGCAGTCGTTGAGTGCGGCAAATAGGCCTTCCGTTCTGATCTCCTTCTGCGACAGCATATTCAACTGCCACGGCAGAAGACTCACTATTCCCTTTTCGACGTAATCCTTCAGGATACAGCCCACTTGCTTGCCAACAGTGTGATTGTAGAAAGTGAAATGCTCCACGCCCAGGATCCTATTGAGCTCGATGAATTCCAAAATCTGAAGAGCCTGTACACAGAAATAAATAAATTGAAACCAACTCAAGACAAAGTTAAATCAGGATTTGCAGTCAAGCAAATAATGTATGTGCTTATTTGTATTAGGAGCAACAAGTTTCCGCTAAAGTTTCTCATTACCTAGCAGTAATTGCAGGCGAATAAAAAACATCGCTTTATGCGGAATAAAATTACTATTAACAACCATAATAACTAATAATGATTTTTTAGAATTAACTAACATTTTCCATTAATGTAATTGATTTAAAAAAATGTATAAATTTAATCTAAAACTGCAAAGAGTCTTTATTGATCTTTCAATAATTTCCTAATTTATATAAAACTATCATAACAATAGAAATCAGTATGTGGTGGTAAACAAAGATGTAACAAAAATATTAATGCATATATAGTACGAGATTTTTAGACAGGATTATTGAACTATAATTATGTATACACTGGTACCTAGGAATGCGAATAACTTAATTTGCGAGTGTTTTCTAAGGATCAAAATAATTAATAAATTTTAACTTGATAAACGAGCTCGGTCTTGCAATACGAGAATTGTCTATACTCTAATCTTACATTCCGAGAGTTTTTGAAAAATCATTTCCACATTTTAAACCTCAAGATCATTAGCTTTGAAATACAAACACTGTATAGCTTTGAATATAATATTTATAATAATTACTATCTGTATGTCACACATTTATATCTGTTTCCAGTTCATATTATTCATAATTTTATATTTTCAAAAACATACATTCAAATAGCCAAATGTGTTTCACGTTAATCATCGCAATTTTCCATAGATCATAATTAAAAGGTACTTAAATAATCATAACCAAATAAAAGAAATAATTAGCTACTGGTAGTTGATTAATGCTTCATTTTTTCTTATTTTTACGTGAAATGAAATATAACTGTAATCACAAACCCAACTATAGAAATTGTATATTTTTGTGTTTTAATTAATTTAGAAATGTCTCGTTCAATTCACCTTTGATTTATCAAATAATTCAGTCCATTAATTTAAAATAACTTTAATTTCCTCACTATATAGATGCGATTAAATTGAGTTTCTTTCGTTTTTTTTTTAAAATATGTTTCATACATTTATATATATAAACATAATTTTTGTACAATGACTACTGACCGCAGTCTTTCCGCGCACATTATTTATTATCTGAAAAACATATTTTATTGTCTCTATTAAAGTAGATTAAAAGGTTCAGCTGTCTGACTTTTTTATCTATCTTATAACGATCTAAGGCATTTGACGGCCACGCACTTTATGTATATTCGCATCGCAAAAGTGGGAATTCCCCGAATTCTGTATCAATATAGACGGGTGAGATCGTGAGTTTACTTTTAATTTATAAAAAATAAATAAATGATATTTAAATCGTTGTTCATTGTGTATTTGTTATTTTCGATAGACCACAAAATAGACACCAAAGTAAAGCATTAAACAAAATCTACAAACGAGTTCCATATATAAACATGTGTATAATGTAGTGCATTGGATCAGAATCAATTAACATGAGGATTTGGTATTGTTATGTCCAAGTATGCAACCAAACTTGCACATGTCGAAGCGACAGGCGAGTTATAAGTTAAAAAGCAGCAGATGTATGAACATAAGTTAAGTAGTAAAACAAAAAAAATATCTAAGTATTACTCTGACCCATAATAGGTATATAGAATTACGTATTTCTGCATTTTTTTTATAATTATTTTTGAATGGCTACATTAGCTCGGAAGCGTTTATATAAAGTTTTTTCTTATTAATTTAAATATTTATTTCGACAATATTATCACATTGGCACTGATCCATTTGGTATCAAGATATTTGGTGAACGTTTACTAAATTTGGAAATCATTATATTTAATCACTCCATAATATATTAAATTTATTTTAATCAGTTATACAATATTCAAATTCAGTGTGTTATATTTGTATCGATAAAATATATGAAAACCTTAACTGTTATTAGAGCATGAAAACATGGTGCCTATTTTAAATGCCGATCTCTATTCAGGAAGGATTCCTTTATAGCTTCAGAAGCAAAACAAAGCGCATCCCTTTGAAGTCATGTCCTGCCGCGCTCGCTTTTTAATGAGTCCGTTTTTTTTTCTCTCGCTAATTTGCCATGGATCCCTTTGCAAATATCACTTTTTCACGTTTCAGCTGGTCATGATCGAAGTAAAGCTTAAAGTGTACTCACTCTATTGTAATCGAAATGCAGCGGTTTCACGCAAACCGCGAACTTTTGCTCGACGACTTTGGGCCTCGACTCGTTAAAGTTATTGTTCACGTGGAGCAGATTGGCAGGCGCCAACTTCACCTTGGCCACTATGGAAACGGCACTGGGTATACTTTGATTCCGTTGGAGTGGACATAGCATGAAACAGGCACTGTACTTTAAGTTCCAATTCTCGCGGATCACCTAAACCCAACAAACAATTACGCTCATAATCTGAAGATTTTTCTATTAAGGATTATTATACCTTTATCTTAGCAGGTACCGTCCTGGACATGTAGTGCTGTTGCGTGCCATTATCTGGTTTCGTCTTGTACCACAGTCGACACCAGACCCTTTCTGGGCCACGTGTCTTCGTCGCCCCAATGACGCGGATAGCGCGTTGACCTTTCCTGTTGTCGAAGAACGCAGAGAACACGTAAAATTTGTACCTGAAACCTCGTGAATTAGCGAACAACGTTAAATGTTTATATGTTCTAAATACCTTGTGCCATTGACGGTTTGCCAGGAGCCGTCCGCGGGACGCCAATTCCCAGCAAACTGGGGCAGCTGGCCCTCGGTCAGGACCTCGTTTTGACCTCCGGTTTCTACGTGGATCTGCACTGGAGCTGCAACTCTGCGACCCATAAGGACGGCCTCGATCGTATCGTCCACTTGGCCACCCATCCTCACTGATAAATAATCATCCCCCTATCATCAAATACGCATAAGAATCCGAAAACAATAAACGAAACTAAACGAGTAAACAAAAATGATTGAATGGCAACTACAGAAAATCAGTAAAACCAGAGGAAATTTGTAAGTGCGAACGGTGCATTTCCCTTATCCGGTCCGTGTGTCCAGCCCAAATATAACACGAATGGCAAATAACCATAGTGAAATGTCACTTTCAGAACATCGATAACCGTCTGCAGACGTTCTTTCGCTTCTTTCGACATTTCAAACATTTTAAACAATTTCTCAAATTTTCTATACAATTTAAATTACAATTGTCAAAATTTATCAACCAACTATGATCTTAGATATTCTGCGTATTCATTGGCTGATAAGGATAAAAATATACCATTTCACGCATATATTTTGTTTCCATGTGATATTGTTTTGACGTAACAGAAAATATTATTTATTGAAACAACTTGTTGCTGAATTAACTATACTTTATCATTATAAATTATAATTAATTTGAGGATATTTGCAATTATATACAAATGGTGAAAAATACCCATTCCGTGATCTATCAAATGATGCTAATAGAAACAAAATGCAACAATTGTTATTCCAAAAAAGGAAATAGCTGGTTTAGGAACGGGGGTTTACCAGCTTTAATATAAATGATTGTAATACTTGCAAAATATAATATATAAAAGGTATACACAGATTTGATATAATAAACGCGTTTAATTTAAACGATATACTGCGTTTTTTTATTTATTTTTATATATTATTTTATAATCTAATAATTTTGAACAATTTAGTTTTTAAATTCATTGAACCGTTCAAAACTTTGAAGTGTAGAAATGCAATTATTCTCGACTGAAATACAAATGTTCTAAAACGAAATAAATAAGATAAAGGCTAATTGTATAATAGTATTTTAACGCAGGGAAAGAAAATTAATTGATATATTATGATAGTAAAAGAAAATTTTCAATGTTTCATTAATATTACTTATTTCATTATACATATTACATTTTATAATATTATATATTAGTAAAAATAAAGTATTTTACAAACATATAAAATAATTGATTGCCAATCAGTAGTTATTTTTTGTAACTAAATATTGAATAGTATGTATTAATGTTTGTTAGATACGAACCTGTAGGATGTCATCGTACTCGTTCCGGTCCTGTCGATTATGGTAAGCCAAAGAACCGTGTCGGACAAGCACTCCGGCCCCACGACCCCTCTCATCAATGAGGAAGATCTCGGTGAAGACGATGATACCGAATACAGCAAAGAACATAACTACGATGAAGAAACTCATGTTCGCCCTCTGTTTGTTTCTCAATGCTGAATACCGTTGCGACTTCGATTTGCTACCGCTGGCACCGCCGTTGCCACCGCCGCCGCTCGAGGCCCCCATTTTTCTGAACCTGAAAATTGATCAATCAATCTAAGCCTCTTGAATTTCACCTGCACAATTACGATATTCCTAGACTTCGCTAGGTAACAGAACGCCGATAAATGCAGATAGCATTACGATTATTTTTATTTACGTTTCCAGACCGGTCTCGTTGACTTACGCGGACAAACCACTCTACCTAAATAACTATTTGCATCGTTTTATGCGATTTCCCGGTGGAGAAACTCGAACCGACTCTGTCGCCCACTTTGCATCATTTAACCTACGTACTTACATCTAATTTTTTAGCTAAGTAAAATTATAGTCTATGATCATGTTGCAATCTCAGAGGCAAAAATTACTAGCACTCACATATAAAAAAATCGACGAGACAAATCTCGGCTTATTTGCTTAGATTGGATGTCCCTGCATTTCGAATAAAACATTCAACGTCCACCTTTTCACCAATCAACAACGTTCCTCCTACTTTATACCCGGCGAACGGCGAAGGCTATACAAATAGAATTTATCACCGAAATCCCCACGAGAGAAGATCCGAATGCAATTTATATGAAGTTGTGGATCCCTCTATTTTATTATGTTCCGGTGCGAATAGAACAAGCAAACAGTGTGCACTGTAATATTAAATTATTCGAGTGAAATGGTAAATCTTTTATTTTGGCAATAATATATGCCGATTCGAGAATTGGCAAGATATCTTGTTGTTTCCTAACTTTAATACTCCACGCCATTGGTGCACAATGCGGATACATTAATATTTGATTCGTTTAACACAAAACGGTGGTGCATCATATCCAATATATATGATATACAATAGCGGTTCTCAACCTATGGGTCGCAATATGTAATGAATTGCAAAATGACAACTTCCACCTTATGTAAAAAAAAAGTATAGTATATAGTATATATAATATTTGTAAATGTAGATGTGTCAACTAAGTAAATCAATACATTTACTAATTTATCAATTAAATTTACATTAGAACCATAGTTTACTTAGAAGTAATAAGTAGCTTGGTATTATTCAATTTATTTTTATTAAAATATTAGGTATTATTATGTCTTTAAAATAAAATAATGTATTTTTTTTATAAAACTAAATTTTTTTAAATTTATTAACTAAAATATTTAAAAACTGAGTTATATTATTTTCTATCAATGTAGTAATTGTTTTTAAGTTAAAAGTAATTATAAATTGACAAATTTAAATATTAGAAACATAAGGGTTCATAAACATTGGTTATTGTTTTACAAAGTTTACTATTTACGTTTGGCATATTTTTTTGCTAATTAATTATTGTTCTATTTAGTGAATATTTTTTTTGTAGATATTTAATAATCTGTAAACTGATATTTACTACGTTCTAAACTTTTATTACATACATAAAAAAAAGTCGTATATGGTAAAAACTCACGCATATTTTCGTCATGTACGTACTTGATGAAGAAGAATGTAACTCGCGATTATATTCAAATTTCAATATGTCGTGAAACCGGATTTATTATTTGCGCAGAATATTGTAGTTGGTACTTATGACAGAATTTTAATTTTCGCGATTTTTTACTTTTTTTAAATATTCATATCCAGTTCTTACTGAGAATTTAAATGTGTCAAATCTTATTTAAATCATAAATTTGTTCGAATTTTCTTATTTCAACCAAAGCTACACCATCTTCGGACAATAGATTTAATAATTTAAAGGCATTTTGTATGTAATGGAATATTAATTTTAACGAAATAAATTATAATCATTTTATTGGTGTATATTCCTAAATTCTAAAGAATTGTGGAAAATTTATACATAGCCATTTTTGACGTACTATTGGAGAACTTAATTTTTGGGAATGCAATAATGCCTCACATGGTGCTGATTCGAACAGTGCGGATTCACTATAATCCGGTTTGAAAATTTCAACTAAATTTTTAATGGATCAAAGCAAACATAAATTCGAAAAAATAATAAGTTAATAAGATAAATGGTCAGTTATTTATCTATACACTTAGGTCTCCAATTTATAATAATGATAATAATAATAATGTTTATTGCATCAGTCTTACAAAAAAAAAACATATACAGAAATAAAAAGAACAAAATAATTATATACAATTTCAAAAAAAGTACAAATAGCACCTTGTACTATTGACCATAGGTCTTTCTGCCCTCCAAGTTATATTTGTACAAATTTTAGGAAAAACTATTAAAACTGATGTTTTTTGCATAAAAAAGATAACTGTCAACCTACTATATAAATTAACTACTTATTATATAGCATGATAACACTGATCTATTTTATATTTGTATTTTATTCCGCATTGCGTCAATTCGATATATATAATTCATCACAATTACGTCATATGGAAACAAAAAAATATACGTAAATGAACATAAGCTCAAAATTTTCGTTGACACAAACTATTTTGTTTTAAAAAATTCTTCAATTTCATAGAACGAAAAACTTACGGCTCATAAAGTATTTTTTAAAGTTAATTTTTTTATTTGTAGGTTTATATTTAGAATTAATTCGAGTCTTATAATATTCTAAACAAATAGAGTAACAATAAAAAAAAGGCTATAATTTATTAAGTTAATTGTCAAATGTTATTATATTTTTAAAAGTTGTTAGCAAACTGGTCTATTAATCATACAGATTACAGTATTACCTTGAAAAAATTCAAATATATCCTTAATGACGGCGATGATATTGTAAATTATAGATGTTTTGAATAAAAATCTATGAACAATTATAAACTGTTGGTTGAAAAACTTCACTCACTATTAAAAATTGAAACATAGTCACAATTAAAATAAGAACTTAGTTCGGTGTTTTTATTATGGAGTGCTATCTCGGTGAATGAGGGTATATCTACAAAAATAATTTCATCTTATCTACCAAACTCCTGGTCATATATAGATTACAGCTAACCGTAAAGAGACTGCGTGAGGCATTTCGTTATCTTTGACTCAGCAAGTGCACTGATTAAAGACAAAGAGTTCAAGGCTAAAACTATTAAGTATTAAAATCTAGATTTGTATATAAGCTGTGCTTAATTTTGTTACAATAAACACAAGCAATTAGACAAACAAAACAATATTTATTAACTTTTCTCGTTATCATTTAATGCAGATTATGACATTCAATATAGAAACAAACAAGAATGATAGTCAATGATAATCAACAATCCAAATAATCAATAAGAGAGATGCGATTACCAATTAAAAATGTATAAACTAATGTAAATATAATTATTTGTATCAACAATATAATATTTAAAAAAAATCATTGCGATCAATGAAGATATATTTTTTTTGTTATTGTTGGCATTACATACGGCCAGCAATATTTCAATTTATTATGCTCGTTTTTGATATGCATAATGTATCGAAGAATCGTATATTCGTCATTCATTTACAATAAATACATTTGTAGCATTGGTTGCATACAAAACACGAGATATACTTTTTCTACGTCATGCATACATTAATAAAGTGATCATGTAGGATAAAAAAATAAAGAAGAGAGCATCATATATCATTTTAATTAAACAAATGCACGTGCTTCCTTCCTTCGGTTTTTATGTCCATATCCATAAACCTTATGCATATCAAAAACGAGCATAATAAATTGAAATATTGCTGGCCGTATGTAATGCCAACAATAACAAAAAATAATAATGTGTAATACAGTAACAATAGTATCAAAAAGAACAAAGGCACACAACGAATCTCTGTCATAATGTTGATTTTTTTACATTGTTTTTGGTGTATGTGTGTGTTTTCATTTTGGTCCGTGGGGCTTTTTGTTGGATTTGCATATTAAATTGGGTTTGCATTTAAATTAGACCGTGCTCTTCCTCCCGCGAATGGTTTCGGCAAACCATTGGCATGCGCTGATTCCCCGGACGAAATTCATTATAATTCCCCGATAATTCACCGAATCCGGAATGGAAATTCCCGGATTGACGATGTACATTTCCGAATCCCGGTTGCGTCAGCTGAACGGAATCTTGGTGATTGTTTGTCAAATCTTCGCCAGGAATGAAAAATTGTTTGTGTCATATTTTATTATTTAGTTACGACGATACTGTCACGTTTCTTTCAGTCTGGAGGATTATTTTATAAAAAATTTAAGAAACTTTCAGAAATTATCATTGCAAGTTATTTTATAAGATATAAGATTTCAGTTTCATGTTTTAAAATGTTAATTATACTATTTAAATATGTCTAAAAAAGTTTATCTAAAGTACGTTCTAAAGAATTCCTTTTTTATATAATTAAGAAAAATGGATCATATCGTCCTTTTGAAATATAATACGAAATATTGTATACAGTGGGACCTCGCTTAACGAGTAATCCGTTCCAAAAATTCCGTGTTTTTACTCGTATAGTGAAACACGTTTTCCGGTATAAACTAATGTAAAATACGATAATGCCGAAGAAAAAAAACTGAAAAAATATGTTTTTTAACGTTTATTAACAAAAAATTATATAAACATTTTTAAGGCGATTCTCGCTTCATTTCCTCTTACTCGAAATGAACCATTTTCAGAAAATAATTAATTTATTAAATAATAATAATGTTTATTGCATCAGTTGTGCAGAAACAGAAATAAAAAGAACAAAATAAATATATTTTAAAAAAGTCAACTGATACAAATGGCTATTGATTACAGGTCTTTCTGCCCTAATTTATTATTTATGATACATACCTAATTATTTTTAACTAGAAAGCTATCTAGAGTCATTTGTTTCTGCCGATGCTTCAAAATTTGATAAAAATGCACGCATAGCTACTGTCTTGTTAGGGTGATGCGTTTTAATGTAGGATGCAACTGTTTCGCATGATTTCAACATTTCTTTTATTTCGCCTGAAGGTTATTGCTTTTCTTTTACCTCTTCTTCCACTGACATTTACTCCTGGGTTTTCTGAATGGTAGACATTTAGCGGTTTAATTTTCAAATAGCCGCTTGCATTGGCACAAAATAGCAGCGTGAGGCGGTTTTTCATTGGCTTGTCGCCGGGCATTTTAACTCCTCTGCTATTATGTAAGTTCGCTTGGGCATCTTTTTCCAGACCCGTCTCATCACAATTGTTGCGGCAGTTACTCTTCAGAATCTACGAGCTTCTCGAACCACCCCCCTCAAATACTTCTTAACGAGGTCGTTAAAAATCACTTTCGCCTTCTCACAAATGATGTTCTCAAATATGTTTATATATTAAAATAATGATTAGACGCAAAACTTTTTTCTTTTGTTTTTAGAGCAAACACAAATTATATTTGCAAAGTATAATTTGCTATAAACAAAGATGACAACATATACACATAATATGTGTTTACAAGTTTTGAAAATAATGAAGCGGGCGCACAATCCGTTACTTATCCTTTCCGCGTCACTCGTTATGCGAAACGTCGCTCGGTAAGCGGGTCATTTTTCTTACAACAGCAGTCCTATCAAAGCAAAAAAAATAGTGATTTTTTTATTCGAATTCTCGGCATTCCGAGAATATAACATGTGTTGCTGCATCTTATCTCCTTCGTTGACAACTTCAGTTTTATGTTTTAATATATTATTTATACAACTTAAATATATTCAGAAAATTGTGCAGCATGTTCCAAAAGAATTTCGATGAAATCATTGGTGTGCGGACATTTATAAAATTTCCAGTTAATATGTTCCCTTATATTTTTTTAATAAAATATATGGATCATATCTTAAAATATACGGTAAAATATAATATGAAATATTGAATATCTGTATTATCGTCTGTAGACATAATTCCGAATAGAATTGCATATAATAATTTCTATCAAATGAATTTTTATCAACAAATTTATTAAATGCCAATGCTCCCTTTGCATATAAATTTGTAATTCAAGTATTGCAGTTTTTTTTCCTAATAATTTCTTCTACAGACTTCAACACACCTCCAGATAATTTGGAAATGCTTTCTTGCATATAATAATATTTGTTGCTGCAGCTTATCTCTCTCGTTAACAATTTCTGTTTTATGTTTCAATATATTAGACATAAATTGTTAAATATCAAATAATCGCGACGAATATGTTCAAATAAAATGTATTTTATCCATGAATGAAATAAAATGACGTTATGTGTAGCAAATAAAACAAATCTGTTTGCTACTCTTGAATACATAGATAAATTATGATATAAATAGGTTAATTATTGATATGTCACATTTTTTTAATTACTAGATCAAAGTACATCAACTATTGTTTATTAGTAAACTGCAATTATTTTTACCAACTTTTCTAATTATAACAACATTTATGTTTTCATTATGTTTATGTTGTTTCTTATAATTATTTCAAATATTCTTGCTATGCAAAAGAAAAAAATAGAGCAAACGTAAGAATATAAATCTAGTCAATTTCTACTTTATTTAAATACTTAACTTCCGTCAAGTTTAGAAATAATATTGTAGGTGTACATAAAATATCCCAAACAAAATTGTGAAGCAAATTGAAATATCTGGATCAATAGCAAATGATTTTGCGGAATTTGAAATACAGTGGATGTGCTGGAAGTGTGATATTATTTTAAAACCCACAGTTTTTCTTGGGCACGAGTATGCAAAAAAGAAACGTGAGAGCCTTTGAAGCACTTAAAGAGAGATCTTGTAATAGTTTCGAGGACGCTCCAGAATTAATGAGGATAAAAGGTGCATTATGCAGCGTCCTCGCTCGTTGCCCAAAATTAAAATTACACCGAGTAAGCCATCTCTCAATTACTGGCAATATTTAAAAGCACTCTTGCGAAATATTAAACAAACTCCTGTATGTGTCTCCATTACAAAAACAGCTTATGTGTAAGTAGTTTTGAAATTAGAAAACAACATCTGCTTGCATACATTCATGTGAAAAATAATGGATTTTATTAACTTTATCATCGCTTTACATATCATCGCTTCAAAAGCGGTACTCTATAGTTATTTTTATGTTGATGTTTATATATAAAAGAACATAAAACACGCACTAAGCTGCTACGTATATGTGCGTGTTATGAGCGAGAAATAGTTAATATTTATAATATTACAAAAATAATAATTTATGGTATAAACGTTTAAAATTGTCCATTATCATTCGGGTCAACATGTATAAGTAACATTTGCAAATGATATACAAAATGAGGTTGCTAACTTTACGTTTTCGATTATGTATAAATGTTTAGTTTATTTATCTTCCGGTGGCGAAGATACGGTACAACACACTTTTTATTTTACTTTGGTAGACTGTTTTTGCATCACCATGGAGACGACAGTCAGAATTGACATACCAGTGATGCAGAAAGGTAGAAAGCGTTTGGTCACATTTTCGACCTGAAAACTTGCGAGACGAATGAACCATAAAGAGGAGACTTACGTAGATGATTTAGACCTAGTAGAAAGAAATGTATTTCAATAATGACATGGCAGTCAAAATCAAAGTTATCAGAGAAGTACTTCGAAGTAGAGCTATGGTTATTATAAAATGCATTTGTTAAAATTAAATGTATAGGGCAAAAAGACCTATGGCCCTTTGCTGTAGTTGATTTTTTTTTGTTTTTATTTTGTAATTTATTGTTGCAAAAAAAAATTATAATAAATTATTATTATTTTTAAATATATATTTATATAATACTTGTAAATCATATTAATAAGATGTAACTTTAAATTTAGTTAGAAAATAAGTTTATAGGAAGATTTCCGATGGGAAATCGTTCCGCTCCATATTTTTATTTTGTTTATCTGTTTTTATTTTCTTTTTTTTTTCTGTCTGACAAAAACATTCAACTTATAGCCCGAGATGTTGGCAGGTTGTGAATGAACAATAAAAGTTTAAAAAAAAATAAGTAGGAGTACCAATTACAAATTAATCTTCTATATCACATTTTATAAAATATATCTACTAGTCAATCAAACTAGTTCAATTAATTTATAATTAATTAATTCTACTTGATCAAACAAATATATTCATGCTGCGTAGATTGACAAATTTAGTTTGACATTTATTCTGATTAATAAGAGTTAATTTATGTAAAATTACTTCAAACTAATTAAGTTTCATTATAATTTATATTTGCTGATGTAATTACGTTGACTTGTAAATTGAATGAGTCATTAATTATACAGTAAAAATCAATATTTAATACTGATATACGTGTCTATTTTTATTTCTGATATAATTTATCGATTAATTATAAAAATACAATTTTTGAAATGATGTAAGCAATTAGAAACTAATTGGAGAAAAGCAGTTCAGAGGTTTCCCTTTTGACGGCATGTCGTTGTTTTGTCACGTGCTCTCCTCTAATTGCACTCCTTGGGATTTGCCTGACGTTTAATTTAGTGGAAAGATGAGAATAAGTCTAGCAAGAAATACAATTGCCAATGTATCAAAGCAGACGTGCTCGCAATATGAAAGCTTTCGATTGTAGTAAAATTGAAAGAGAACAAGCAAGATGAAAACAACAACAAAAATAGTAATAAAAAAAGGAACGAACCCGATTGATTGAAGGCAAATTAGGGGGCTGAAATTAAATGCGCTACCAAAAGGGCGTTAAGCTGAAATGCCTGCCTCTACCGAAAATCGATTTTCATCCATGTAACAGATTTCATCGCTGAAAACTTGATTAGTGCAAACACAAAGCAAATAACAAATTGCGAACACACCGACAACATTTTTTTTCAGTTTGATTGCATTTAGTTTGATGATAAATAAAATTGTTATCGGCATGTTAATTAATTTCAGACGTGCTTTTTAGCCCGTTTTTTTTGCATTTCATAGGCTCCGTATACTAACTACTGCTCATTAATTCACGCACTTCACGTGCTGAGTTATTATTTACCCGTTGTGTGGGCGCTTCGCCAGTGATTTTAATTAATAAGCGAATAATTTGAGAATCTGAGAATGAAGCTGGTCGTAAATAATTCAAAATTAGATTATAAGGATATAACACTTTCTTGTTAGAACAGTATTAGCACGTGTATTTGTTATGACATTTTCTTCAATAAACCGCAAACTACTTTATATTTAATGACATATATATTTAATATTTATATATAATTTATATCGGTTATTATATATTTTTTTTAATATCATAACGACCTAACTTTTATTATCCTTTCGTTATTTATCGACCCGTTATTGCATGTCAAAACTTTAAAAAGTTATAAAAATATTTGCAATAGAGAGCGAATTTTTATAAAATGAACAGTGTTATTATGTGAAACCTCTGATACAAATAAACGAAACAATAGCCTATTCTATTTTCGTCTACATGAAAATTTCTATCATTTACGAATGTTACGAGTACACTTATTGTTTACAACTAAAAAATGTTAATTGCTATACGTTGAATACAGTCATATCTTTTCAACATCACGGATCTTTTTAAAGTAACAATTAGCTTTATTGTACTTAAAAAAATTAATATTTTAAAGTCAACAAACATACGATTTTCGAATGAAAAACTACACTTTTAAAGACGTAATTGATAACATCATTAGCTATTGGAATGAAGTTACTCAAAAATGAGTTTGGCACAAATTATGTCGAGCAGAAGATGAAAAATAGGTTTTATTTCATTATAAAGTCTCAATAAGGCGGATGTAAGAAATCTATTAAATGTATAAGATGATAATTTTTTAGTGGTAATGAAGTCAAAGGAATATAAATGAAGTTAATGAAGATTATAACAAAGATTTAGTTAGGAATAAAAGAAGTATTAGGATGTATAATATTAATTTAAATAGTTTTGAAAATGTAAGCATGATTTACATACGTGTCGATGTTATAGTTTTGGACGAAGCGTTTTCTAAATCTTTGTAATAGCGTTGGTCGATCTGTATTCTTTGAGAAGTTTAACTTGCTATTTTATTGGCTTGTGTATTCTGCATTCGTGTGTGTAAATTTCTAACACCTTCCAAGATACCGGAATCGGTGGCAACTTTCGGGTAATGTTTACTTTTATAAATGAATCCGCGCATCCTGATATTATTCGAATTTTGAACGTTGGCTGGCCAGTCACTCTACAGATTCTCTTCCAAAGCAGTTGACTTTATATGCTGGTTAATCTACGTGTAATATCTTTGTTCATCTTAGTGAGGACAAAAACAAATTTTGATACATATTGAGTTCTTGTGGTTGACTCGCGGGTACTCAAGGACAAGATGTTATCGTAAGTTTTAGTAATAATTGGCCAAGTGTTCTTCATTGAAGTATTGGTAATCGAGTCATATTTTAATCGAAGAAGCATTCAGCGCGCATTTCGAAATGAACTGTAGAAAGATGATATTGAAACCGTTTTAATCTTTTAAAAGAAAAATATGCATACCAGACTAATGAAATATTGAATTTTAAAGTGTCACCAAAAAATAAATGTTTACCAAATTTAGCAAATATTCACAATAAACAAAAATTAAATTGGTTGATAAGCAACAGAGTAGAGGCAGGAATACAACGTCAAGTATATTAAAAGCAGCTTTCCTGGCGAAGAAGAATGAACACGTTTATCCAATTATTGAGATTCAATATTTATTGTATCCGTTTTTAGGATACATAATTTTATGAAAAATAGTATAAATGTTGTAATTCATGTTTTAGAATGAGTTTTATATTTTGATATGTACAAAATTCAGTTGTAAAATGAATCTCCTTGCTTTTGCTTATTATTCTTAGAATGAACACTGCAAAGTTTTGCTTTTTTTTAACTTAACAAATATATTACCTCAATTTCTAAATAACATTAATAAATACATATTTGTTATCATCTTCAATCGTCCATGAAATTTAGCCGCGTGTTTTGTGTGATTTTGTATGGTATTAAAACTTGTTACTTTACAAAGTCGTTCTACTAGAGTGCCACTCTACATATTCAGAGTAAACAAAGAGCATTATTGAACATACAAGTACAAAGTACGCTAAACTTTTGAAAACTATGAAACAATGCATTTTACTTTTGTTTTGAAATGTTCTTTATTAATGGTTCAGACCTTGCGTATTGAAACTAAGGCTTTGATTAATTACATTGTCTTTGCATGTAATCTATGAAAGTAATTTAGTTTAATGAAAATTGATTTATTTTATATTAAATATTAGAATATAATTTATAATCTATTGTGAAGCAAATTTGTTACGTATTATAATCTTGTAGATGGAAAATTGGATTTAATCCTTTTGTATTTATATACATTTAATTAAATATAATTGAATTAAACGTATTTGTCGTAACTCCAGAAATACACTTTATTTGTAACTGTAGACTTATTTGGAATATTTCACTCCGAAAGTTATTTTCAATATATTATCGTTATATTATGATTAATGGTTGCAGCGTTTTCAATTGGTATTGATGCACTATTAGATTGTTGGAGTTGCTTATTGAATACCATCACTCTTTTTAATCATATTCAGTCTTGTTTCAGATGATTTAAATAAGTTCATTACTTGTGATATATCATCTCTGTATTTATTATGTAATAATAAGTATGAACTTCTAGTTTTCATTTAATGCACGAAATTTGAAGATTACATAAATAATTTCTTAAAGTGGGAACATAATTGTTGAGAGAATAAAGTTATTATATGTAGTAATTATTATTTTGTTCAATTAAAATTTACTTTCTTTTTGTCAAACCAAACTAACGTACTATTAATATTTTTTTTAAAATACATTTATTAATTGCAAAATGCCAAATGCTGGTAACGTATTTGAAACTTTAACAAAATATAACTGAGCGGAATAGTTTCTCATTGAAAACCTTCCCTACATAATATAATATAAATAAATATTAATTTTAACAATAAAAACAAATAACTAAAAACGTTTCTTAGTCTCTTTTTTCACTTTTATCTAATAAATTCATTGCTAGAGAATTGGGATGCTTTTCTAACCGGTTTTGATATCGCTCACTAAACTTAGAGATTTCACTTTTCACGGTATTAATTTGTAGGTCATTGTGGATCACGTCGTTTGGCACATATCAGGGAGCTTGCACCGGGGTACGCAGACACTTCGATTGAAAACGTTGAATTATTTCTATGTTTGAGTTGCTCACTGTTCCCCAAAGCTGGATACCATAGGTTCACACCGGTTTTAACACTGCCTTATATATTAAAATTTTATTTTCTAGTGATCTTCTTTCAAGCAACCAATATAATTTATCGAATCTGATTTCTAGTTGCTTACGTTTAGTTGTTAAGTGTTTTTTCCATGTAAGCCTGCGATCTATACAGGACAGGTTCCTTTTTTTAGTGTTACGTGACTTGATTTTGTTTCAATCGTTTTAATTCGCCATTTTTTTTAACCATTTTTCAATTTTGTTCAAGCAATTTTGAAGTTGTTTTATTGCAAGTATCGAGTCTATATTTGATGTCAAAACTGCTGTGTCATGTATAAATGCTGTAAAGAAGGGGTCCCAAGTATACTTCCCTGTGGAACGCCTGATTTAATTGGAAACAACTGCGTTACCTCATTTTCAATTCTACTTTGGAACAGACGATCACATAAAAATGTACAAACTGTCGAATGCCTGTGTAATATCTAAAAATGCTGCTGTGCAATAGATTTTTTTTAATATAATAAATATATAACGTGTATTGCCACAACTAAACTATAACATAAAATGGAAAACATTAACACTTATGAGTAATATTTAACAAATTAGTAGCTAAAAACAGTCAAGTTGCTGACGTGCTAACAATGTCACCAGCAAATGTTTATCTTTGCTAATGCGAGAAGCTTGTAATCGTTGCCTCCTTTATGAAGAATAGTCAATTCCATACACTTCTGTAATATAATAAAAAAAAACTATCTAGTTATTTCGTCCCATGCTTTATACACAGGTCATCAATACTGACGTTAAAGAAACCCAAATCGAGGACATTGAAATCGGGGTTGTTTCTTATATTTCACAAAGTATTGGATTTTGATTGGCATGGTTCTACTACCAATAAGCCATTTTTTATTTATCGCGGGAATTAATTTCTCTGTAATTGTTCTAATATAGACATTTTGGTAGTTTTTTTTTGCAATGACGACCCTAATAATTAACCTTAATCAAATTGTCAACGGGTAAAAGAACCAAAGTAACAATTGTTACAAAATTTTATTTGTTCACTACAAAAAATATTTTGACAAATGTGAAACTTCACGTTGGTAGCCACTTTTTCAATGCTTAATTGATATAAATAATTACTGATCCATTTAATTCCATTATTTCAATAATCCATTTAAAAAAGTAATAATAGAATTTAAGAATATTTTCTTTTGTGTATTCATAAAAAAAAATCCATCAGAATTTAAACAAACCACACACCGAATTAGTATTAAAATATTTTGTTAATGTAAGTTGGACGGTATCAAAGGACTTATTTATGCTTATGATGTGTGTCGTAAAATTATTTAATTTTATGCCGTGACGTAAAAAACATTGGGAAGCATAGTATTAGACAATACTCGATATTTTTCGCATATTATTTAGATCACTATACAATTGGAAAATTACAACTACATCAATTCTATAAGAATAAAAATTATATATATAAACCTTCATGAATAATATACGTTATTCCAGGACTTAACATGAAGTCTATTATTTATGTATAAGAACCACTTAGACTCTAAGGGATTATTATTTGTAAGTTTCTAACATAAGGAAAAACGTTTCTATAGCAACAAATGGCCTTACCCTTTATATAATCATTAATTCGCCATGCTTCACGTTTAACAATTGACGAAATTTAAGCAACGATATATAATACTTATTAGTTGACCAGCACTTTTGGAACAAATATAATTTTAATTAAATTAGATATTTTTAATGAACTATAATAAGTCTTTACACAAAGGTAAATGCATACCAGTGCGAAGTTGTTCCATTGACACTTTACTAGTAGAACTAAATAATTTATGTTGTTTACAGTAACCGGTAAATGATAATGAACCGAACCAACACAGGTTTGTGCACAACAAAACGCACAGGAAATATTAATGTATAATACAGAAACGAGTCCTTTCTAAATTTAAATTAAAATATAACATTGTATACGACACACCCAACATGAGTCTCCTGAGCCTCGAATTATCAAATTAATTAGTTTGTATCAACCTTAAAATTTAAATTTTATAGTCGTCGCACCGGCACTGGGTGTAATTAATTTTTGTATCTTATCAATAGTAATAATTTGCACGTTCAGTATGTTTTGTACGCAATAATTTCTAAAGGCGTGTGTGATAAATGAAATGAATTTCTACAGACTGGAAACTCGCAAAAGCCGGGTACAGTACGCCAATATCCGGGACTGTTTGTACCGGACTAATTGAGGAAATTAAAATATTTATTATATAAGGTGTAAACTTATTTTTCTAAAAATTAAAAATTGGACTAAAATAATAATTATAAATATACAAACATGCAAAATAAGATCTTTGTAGAAAAAAATCAGCCTGGGTTAGAACTTGGAGGGTTTCAATCAAGGTACATTAGGTATTGGAAAAAGCTTAATGTGAGATATTTAAATTTGGGTTTTGAGGAGTACGCAATCTAGAGAAGGAAGCGACATTGGATTCTTTGAATTTAAATTTCACGGAGAGGGGAAAGGTATCGGTCAAGGAGAGGAACTATTTTGGTTTTGGAGCAAAGGAGATCACACGGAATAATTTAATTCATCTAATGGAAATCGGTACATTCTTGTTTCATCTATGGAATCAGCATTGTTCCAAATTGGTTTGAGAACCAAGAGTCCACTATATATTCATGATCTGTTTTTTTTTTCTTTTATAAAAATCGAAGGCAAAACTACAATTTGCACCATCATGATCCATATTTAATGACACATCGTTTGATATTTAAAATTGCTTTAAGAGAAATCGTTATTTTCCTTAGGAACTATACAAAGTATTATATTTTTTATTCTACTTTATTCAAACAGAATATTAATTATTATAATAATTTATTGGCTACAATTATACAAAACTAAATAATATAAATTAAAAAGAAAACAACTCTAACAATAAATAAATAAAATGTAAAATAAAATTATTAATAAAAATAAAATAACAATTCGATAAGTTTAAAACAATTGTAACTAGCCAATACGCTATCGACCTCGTTCGTTCTACCCAATCAAATGAAATATTATTACAAATATAATTCAAAATTAGTAATTTGTAAAATCACACTTAATTTTTATTAATCTAATTAATAAAAAATGCTTTTTACGAGTGTATATCAAATGGGAATGGACAATAAATTGTTTATTCGATTTCTAAAGCTTATTAAAATACTGCGATTGATCTGATATTTCACGTACAAATGCCGAGCATGTTAACAATCAAATCAGGTCTTCCGAAAGGAAGTGTGCAGGATACTCTACCTTGATGGAGACGACAATAATAACATCATGACAATGTTTACAATGATAAAAGCGTCTTATCGACACATTTACCCTTCAACGTCACAATAATAACATCATCTGACAACATTACTTGGAAAAGAAAGATCAACTCATAGAATTATGGAAGTAATAAAAACAATTGCACAAACTTACAAATTATACATATATATATATGTCACCACGAAATATTGTTCAAAATAATAATACCAAAACATTTTTTCGACAATATATTTATGTATCGACAGCTTAAAAAGTAAGTACTTTAAAGTCATTACTTCGTATTATAGCATTTAATTATATTATGGAATTTTTTAATATTTCTATAATTGTCAATCAAAAGATAATTAATAACTTGACATACGAATTAAATATAAATGTTTTAATGATTTGTACATGTTTATTTCTTACAGGTGTTCGGCATTTATTTTGTAAATAATTGAAGAAATACTATTTACTACTTTCATTGATTGTTGTATATCTATTTTGATTCTTTTACTATCTTTCCGAAAAAGTAATTTGTAACCTTGACGTAATTTGTAACCTTATAGTATGGTTTGCAGCAAATGAGTTTATATTTCCATGTTTTTGTCCTACTTTAAAAAAAAATCATTTATCAACAACACAACGTTTGTTGTTTAATTACAAGCATACTTTATGTTTATTCTTTCTTATTTTTAACATTTTAAACTTTAATAATTAATTTTACAGCGTAAAAAAATAGAATATGAACAATGTATACATAACAATGAAATAAAGTAATAATTATTGTATAATACTATTTAAATGATGGCAGTAATTATTTATTAGATCATGAGTTCTGTATATTGGAAATGACAATTTAAAATAATGGACACAATGATCATATAAAGCTATATGGCACTTTTTCGATTTACGACTCGCAATGTTTCGTCAAAAAGAAACATTGTAAAAAAAGCAAGGTGATTTTTTTGTTATACGGCTTTCCACTTTACGGCCAACTTTTCCAGCACGAAAAGCCGAAAAGCGTGGTATGCGTGTAGTTGTGTTTCAATATACATATCGTATGTAGATTGATAAGTTCTTTTTGCGTATTGTATTGCCTTAATGAAATTATATGCGTTACAGACTTTGGACGATATTGATCCAATGAATAAAAACATCCAAGTTAACAGATTACGCAGAAATAATGAAAATTATTATTATACAAATTATAAATCTAAAATAAAAGTGATTATGGGGCTTCAAATTTTTAATAAAAATATGCTAAAGATAATTCGTATTAAAAAAATAAAGTTAATAAAAAAGACAATAATTATATGTAGCACTTAATAAACTTGTTAAAATATTAGTTTTAAATACTAAAAAGTTATTTCTATTAATAGGACTAGAGTTAATAATGTTAAACAAAATTTATTTTATAAACTTAAAATCATCTGACTATAATTATCGTTGCAATGTTGCTAAAATATCTTATACTATAATAATACAAAAATAATTTACGTTTTAAAGATGTCCAGGAACAAATATATATATATATTTAATATATATGACTTGTAATGTTTTAAATTTAGTCTCTTATTTTATTTGATAAAAATATGTTTAATCTGTGTTGTGTAAACTGAAATCATATAGCGGTGTTTCTTTTGAACTGCTACTCACCTACAGTTAATTAAAGCTTCGAAACTGCAATGGTTTTAATTAACGACGATGTAGATATATAACTGTATTCATTTTTGCTTTTGCAATCAAAGTAACTTTGGAAATAACAGAACATAGTAATAACAAGTATCAGAACTCATTAGCTTCAATTTTATCATACGGACACTGAACTGAACACTACTGCAGTATATATTTGCATCATCTGAGATGCGAGATTATGTCACAACATAAATTATTTTATATCTTAAATAAATTGCATAACATCATCTGCATTTCATATATTACGTTATTGCATGTATTATTAAACCCCTTGACATTTCAGTTTATTTTCAATTTCTCATTTTATTACGCGGTAAAATTAATTATTATTTGAGTTTTATATATTTATAGTAATAAAGAACAAATAATAAATTTAACTAATTATATTATAACTAAAAAAAATTGTAAACTACTAAAACCTTTAACTTCTACAATGACGAATTAAATTCGTCATAAATTATGGATGAATTGAGAGTATCCAACCATCCAATAAAGCTTTGGTTTTGAGTAAATTAGAGTCAAATTGTTTGCGTCTCAGCAAGTACCGAATGATGACAAATAAAGTAATCATTAGAATTTCTAACGAAAAATAGAAAGTAAATGCTGAATGAACTGTAAAAAATATACATAAATATTTTCTGATATTTCATTTGTATGTCAAAGTTTGAAATTGTACTGTAACATTCCAAGAAATTTGTTTATAATATTTCTTTATACTTTCAGACCTATTTCTGCTACAAAATGGTGTATATTTATAATAATAATAAATAGTAACATATGTGAAGTGTCAAAATATTACATAATTAACATTATAAAATATGACATCATCATAAAATATGTTTATATTTTTAATGTATGATATAATTCATTCATAAATATATTATTTTTAACAATATATTAATGTAATCATATATTTTGTTTAGTTGTATTATATAAACATATAAAAAAAATGTATCCAGGTTATGCAACCGAAACAACTTTGTGTTAAAGCAACGCGATGTAATAGAATATTCAAGAGATGCCATTTAAATGTAAATTCATATTTAATAATATTAATGATAAAAAAATAAAATATGTAATGTATTGTTTGAGAAGTTTATCTTCGTATACTAAAAGAAACACGCACTGAATATTTGTTTAGCCATAATGAGTTAAAGTTAAAGAACGCGTTCTTTTTAGAGCGGAAGATTAATTTATTTCCTCGAGCCTCTAGCGTCGTCAACAAAGTGCGCGGACAATTGATAAATGTGCGGTATTGTTGCTGAATCAGAGCAGCCGCGAACTCATCTTTTGTTCTTGTTACAATGGTCACCTGTAAAGTAGTGGAAATTCGAGAAATCGAATTCCTTTTGTTTTCGCGTTTCTTTCATCTTAATGAACAGATGCTTCCCATCTGAAGACATCTGAGTCATCCGAGCGAAACTGATATTTAGGAAAAATGCTACTACTAAAAAGGCGGAAGAAGTCGTACTTACCGCTTTACAATTTGCTTGATGGAAATCTTCCTCCGTTTTCGGTCCGTCTTTTCCGGCTCTGGATTCGATTGTTTAGAGAAGGATCTTCAGGTCTTCGTGGGAGAAAATGTGGCCTTCCGGATCATCAACATCTAAACGGGTGCGTAGCCATCGCAACTGCGGTAGGACGAGGGGGATAAAAGCGCTCGACGCCTGGAACAGAACTATCGCGAACAGCTGTGATGGAAATCCGAGGGGGAAAAATTCGTGTGGGCTAGCAAAGATCGTACTCTCGTGCCGGTACCGAATAACATGCAAATGAACCAACAGTTATTAATAGCGTTTATTAATACAATTTGTCTCTTCAAAACATAAACAAAAACTTTGTTATGGATTGCTTCATCAAATATATAGAATTTAATTATAATAAAATATAGAATATGCAGTTTTTATTAATCATATTACGTTGAAACCAGTTGCTAAATATATAAAGTTAATTATTTAAATACTCTTTGTAATTTTTAATTTAAACGTTCGGTAGAAGTCGAAGATAGCCGAAGCGGTACGTTTTACCGTGTCACTTCGTGCATGCGTTGGAGCGCCGCGACACCGGCGCCCGGAAAATCGATTTTCCGTCGGCCCTAGGGGTGCAGAATGCGCCTGCAGCCGACCACCCTCCACGCGGCTCGGTCACATCCTAACCGAACGCAACTTGTTACGGTCCCAGCAAAAACAATAGATCAACGTGCATGGAAATCACAAACGTAAAATAACAAACAACACACTTTGCGCTTACAAAAACTTAGACAACGTTTGCCATGTCCTTAACGCTGCAATTGTTTCTCATAGTTATTGTTTTTTTGGCAGATGTCAAACAGCCGATCGATCAATCGATATCGATATCTTCGGTAAAAGGTGAGTATCTCATCTCATAATTTGCAGTTTATTAAAAAAAAATGCAAGCGAAGGATGCTGAATTTATACCGCCACCGTATTACGAGGCTGTCTCGTAAAAATGAAACATATTTGCGGTTCGCTTGGTTTATCTCTACATAAAATATTGGCTCAGCCAATCCGGTTTTCATCTATTTATCCTCACGCTGTCTCGATAATTTTTATGAAAACATAATTTAGAATGTTTTTGTTTGCTTTGTAGATACTATGGGCATTAAAAGGAAGTTTTATAAACGCCTGTTACTATGTGGATTACTGGTTAATATGCTGATAGTGTATTTTCTGTTGAAGCAACGTCTTCAGGTCTCGGTATCTGAAGTAGAAGCTCCTGAAATGGACATATGTTCCTTTCCGAATTTAAAACCCTTCGACAAAGAAGTGCTGCGATACATACGATCTTCTCCGATAAAAAGTATGCAGTGTCCTAGAGTTGGTCCCGACTTGTTTGCCTCGGACTTGTCCACACTCTATCAAATCCAACACGACTTCATTGATTACTCAAAGATACGCTGCTTCTACAAAACTAATGGTGATTGGATGAAGTTTTACAAAGCACTCGAGATCAACCATGCGAACGTCGTCCAGGTCAAATGCACGCACTTGAAGAAAACTGTGCACCGAGATTATATCACTATAGTGCCTCACTTGCCAATAAAATCAAAGAAGTCTTATAACGTTTTAGTATTGGTCCTCCGGGATTTGAGTCGCATGAACTTCCATAGAGATATGAGGGAAACGCACAGAGTGACGAAGAAGTTACGAATCGTAGAAATGCAACGACCGAACGTTATCTCCATGGACGATCACTCCAACCTAGTCACAATGATGAGAGGATGCCCAGATAAGAGATGCGATGGAGATTTTGTTTGGGAAGAGTTTCGGAGACGTGGCTTCCTCACCGCTTATGCTGAGGATGGAATCAAGAAGCATTTGAATACCACAGGTATGATTAAGCACTTTTCCACGACGCTTTTAACAATTCTCCGAGGAAAATAATGATGGATAGTGTGTATCCCATAAGTAAAAAGTAAAAGCTGCTTAGCAGATTATCCAACAGCGATTTACGTTCCTGTTCATAAGGCAATGATTCGAAATATCGACTCATCTCTTTCACCAATCGAAAATGTAAAATGGACTTCTTGAACCATGCTTTAATGAATCCGTGCTCAATAAATTTGTTTATTTTATCATCAAATATCTTAGCGTAAGGGGAGTTTCTTTGCAGCGCAATAGTTAAATAAAAGAAGCCGAAACACTCTTTCATGACTCTCAGGTGCTTCTTTTGCAGCGCTGAAAAACCATCGGTTTCAGTAACAAGGCTATCAAATTTGCTGGTCACAAATGCAAGGTTCTCATCATCCGGTTCAAAGCGCTTGATGCGCGTCTTCATCAAATTCTTCAAATACTTATTGGACGTATTTGTCATCAGTTCGAAAGCGGAATCGTCGGTACTGGCCCACACCACGCCTGAATCAGATAGATCTTTGAAACTATTTATGGGGTCAGTGAAGTGGGACGAAGCCAAATAGCTGACGATTCCCGCAGAATATCCTGAGGTTAACAGCAACGCTAAGCTCCTCCAAAGTGTTAGTACGATTCGCGGTAAAGGCTTCTTAGGGAATACGGAAATCGTTTGATCCGTGAGTACTTTGAATACGTTTAGAAGATTAGTTGTTAGTTCACGTTTTTCGAATAAATATAAAATTATACTTATTGTACTAGATGTCCCTGCGATTGATAACCAGACTTCCCAATGGAATGGCTTGGACAACAAATTGAAAATCCTGATAAACTTTGGTCTTGGAACGAGAAACGTGGCGCACGTCTGAGAGTACGGGGTAGTTAAATAGACATTCTTCAAACTGACGTAGTTATACCATTGTCCGCATGCCGACATATCGAGTTTTCTTTGCACTAAATCCTCAACGGCTGTCACCCAAGCAAACCTATCGTAACCAATAACCTCGACATTCCAACTATTAGCTATCTCGTCTACAATATACTTCTCTATACCGTTAAACCACTTCTTTCGCGCTTCATCGTAGTACATAAACGGAGGACAATGGAAAGCGCCCACACGGAACTTTAAATCACTGGGTGGCTTCCAATTGTTTTTATCTGTCCTTGAAGCATTTTTTCCGACAACGAACAAATCTATAGCATTAGAGTAAGCCTTTGTTCTTAAAAATTCAAAGTCTATAGCGGTGTTGAAAAGTCCCATTCTTGTGTGAGGTAATATTAAGCCTCTATCGATCAATTTGTCTACGAACTTCATCGTTTTCTCAGTTGCTACCAGATAACCTCTAGGTTTGCAGCCCGCATTGATAACACTTTCATCAGATACCAATCTGATTGTAAAATCCTCGAAAAAATGTAACTCATCCGCAGTCTCATTATCGAATATGTAAACTATACAAGATTTATCTTCAAAAATCACATCTTCAGCATCCACAAAATACATGCTGAGCAGTATAAACAATTCTAAGTACATTTCGTACGTCGATCAAAGCTTAAATGGTGATGCGTTATTAAGGTCAATTATTTTTAATGTCAGCTCTTTATTGCTTTCTAATTACGCGCACTATAATCATTAAATCTAGATTCTAGAAACAAAAAAAGGGGGAGCAGCATTAATGGTTAAACTATGTTCTACTTTTATTATTCTACGATTTTATTCCCACTCAATTATTATTTTAGTTTCCTAGGATAATTACTTTATTAACTTTTATTATCTTTTTTTAGAATATAATTTTGATTATGATTTGAGACTCGATAATAATCTGCAAGACTTCTTCGGCTCGAAATGGAACACCAACCTTCATCCGTTATGTATGAGAAATCGGAAAACGCACGAGGTTCTGCTAAAATTTGCAAAGCAACTCTTGAATCGCTCATATTTATCGGACCAGAATTTCTTCATTTGGATAACGATTAACGCTGTGAAAGGTTCGGAGGATCGTGTTAAAGACTTGGACGTGGATTTTGCCAGATTCTTTGATTACTTATCCAAGGCCGGACATCTGAATGATACTTTTGTGCTGTTCTTGAGTGATAGAGGAAACCCTCTCACTGATCTTCATAATATTCAAAGAGGTTTCGTGGAAAGTTTACTTCCCTTCCATTTCTTATCCGTTCCCGGATGGTTTAAATCGGAATCAAGAGTTGATTTTAATAACTTGAAAAGAAATCGGGATGCACCAATAACACCTTACGACGTATATCATAGTTTGAAGAGTTTAGCAAACTTCGATCAGCCTCATTTAGGTATATTTTCTAAATTATCCAAAGACAACAACCCATATATTCCAAGCGAGTACAAGGCTTGCTATTGGAGACAGATTCCTAATAATGATTCTGAAGCATTGAAAGCGGCGAGATATTCTATAGATTATGTTAACTATAAAGTGCAGAATACTGAATGTTTAATTATAAATTTGAAGATTATTGTGAGCGTTAGATACACGAATAATGAAAATATTTACGTGATTAGATTCTTGGTGAATCAACTACAAAGCCTCTACGAATGTGTTGTGTACAAACATGGATATAGACTGCTTGTAAAAAGTGTAAACAGGGTGGGAATATTTGATGATTCGTGCGTCGATGAAAATTTGCACAAGAAAATGTGCGTTTGTCCAAACACGTAAAATGATTTTTTTTTGAGTATTTATTCAAAAACTTTATTTCTCCAAACATTAATTTGATATAAATATCACAACAATGGAATATAATTTTAACAACATTTTTTACCATTCGAAAATACATTCATAGAACTATATTGTTTTTTTTGTTTGTAATAATATATTTATCTATTATATGTGTGTATATATTGACATTAATTTCTCTCTGACAGTCTTTTTTCTAAATGTTTCCGTTGTCCATCTGGAATGAGACAGATGGCGCGGAACTGGGGCCTCGGTGGGGTTGTCTCATACACTTCAACAGTTGCTTTCGCATCCGGTTGTCGCTCCCGTAGAAATCATCCTGGAACAACGGAGAGAGACGCACTGAACTTTGAGTTAAAAATTAAAATCTTTATTTGCAGATGGCTTAAAGGCAATCTAATAAAATAATAGTCTATCGCTGCAGCGAAATGTGGACCGAGTAGGACGTGGGTAGGCGAGGATAAGTGGCTCCGGGGAACTTGAACAGGATCTTCATGTCGAACACTTCGATGGGGCTCATCTGGGAATACTCGAACTTGAGGTCACGTAACACCTTCATTGGAGCTAGCCTCAAAGGACACGAAAGGTCGATCAGCATTTGAAGGCCAGTGAACGGGATTTGCTCCTCGCTGTCGGAGTCTTCTTCCTCGAATACGCTATCAAATTCCGAGGTATTAAATTTACTTAAATACGCTCCTGAAACAATTGTTATATCATCATTGTAACTTGTAAATTTTAATTTGTTTATGGAAACACCTTCGTTCATGGCTCCGTAATAATAAAACATGTTGCCCACTTCCCCGTAACCTGTGTAGACAGAGTTCACAGGTTTCTTAAGCCTGCCTCTGGGATTCGGCCGCAAGTTCAGCTCGCGCAAATACTGCGAGTACTCCATATGCATCTCTGTGTGACTTACCACAATCCTCCTCAGCCTCATATACATCAGTCTCATCTGCTCGTTCCACGGCTTCGCCTTCTCATCGTTGGTCTCCAAAGCTACCAGCCAACTTCTACTAAAATAATAACAAACCTGAAACAGCCCCAAATAGATAATGCAAACTGGCCGAGTGACTCGTTTAGACTTTGTAAATTAAAACATCGTTGGCTATCGTCTCTTCTATGACATCCTTGCGGGCTTCGGTTGCGCAGTCTAAAATATCTAAAATCTTGCAGCCCGAACAGAAGACCGACGTGTTCAGATCCTGCTCGGACACTCGGTCGAAGTAAAGGACAAACGTCTTCGTGAGCTGACTAATCTTGGTCACCTCTTTCGGATAGGTCTAAGGAAAGCCCGACCAATATAACATACTCGTCGTTACGGTTGTGCGTAGTGCTCACGTAATCATTTAAAATTGCAGGAGTGTAGACCTTATGTGGTTCTCTGATGTACATCCGGAAGATCTTCTCATACAAGTCCAAAATACTACCAGCATACATGCAGAAAACCGTCTCATCCCTCTCAACGTACCGCCAAATCGCTGATTGTAAAATCGAATACTTCGGGCACCATTACATGATTTTACATTATAAATATTATTGGCCTTACGTGCAGCATAAGATACTCTATGGTGTTCAGCATCTTGCACATGCAACGCGTCTCCATGTCATCTTGGGAATGCGAAATAGAGTTGAGAATCAGCTTCTTTTGGTGCACCAACCTTTTCTCGATGTTTCTAAACGCGGTGTTGATTAAGTGATGCGCCAAAACCCGGAACTTCCGATTCACCAAGCGTATACTATTCGCTGAAATGAGTACAACACTAAGCACGCCCCTGACTATGCATTTCAGTCACCTAATTCTTCGTAAGTTATGTAGGTAAACACTTTCTGAATCAGCTCGTTCGGCAGATTGTTCAGCGGGTTCTTTTTTCTGTACGTCCTCTTGTTCGTGTACGGCGAAACGTAGTGCTCCTCCAATCGGGCCTTCTTCGCCCTAAGATTGTATCCATCGTCCAAGCTTCGTTTTCCTGGACCCGTGCCATCCCCATAAATATAAATACATAGCTTATCCACTCAAACTCACCTTCTCTCTGCATCTTCGATTACAAAGTAAATAAATCGGATAAATAATATTTAAAACCAAATCTCACGCTCTGACGTTCGATTAAAAAAATAATTTAATCTTAAATCGTTGCGCGGAAACGGTACGACATTACCTGCGGCAGGTGGAGCGTGGAGCAAGCCCGTCTGGCCCTCTGGTGGAGCTGCAGCAAAGGGCACGATGACTGCACTAAGGGTTCGTTGCAGAGGTTGTTGCCCGGCCTTCTCAGTAGGTCCGGCGTTTCGTTAAAATCTAGGAAAAACGAAACATATACTCAATGGTTAATTATTACACATTTTATCTTTTTTTTTATTGGAAATAGTTTCAATTATATACAGACATAATGTTTATGAATACTACTTTGAATATGCATTTAATCTAAACTAATTTCAGATTAGAATATTATTTTTATCAATACTTTTAAAGTGGAATATAAATAATGAAGTTATTAATAAATATGTATTTATATTTATTTTTTAACATTCAACATTTGTATTAACGACACTATAGATCCTAATTTTTACTAGCTATTTAAATAATTTTAATAGATATTACATTTACAAATGTAAGAGGGCATAATGCTTTTAAATTTTCTAAACTCATACATTCGAACAAGATATTAGAATGTAAGTGATTTTCTACTCGTGTTTCGTGAAATTTTAGATGTGCCGCATTATTTGTCAATAAAGTTCAAATGCACAAAATAATTATGGTTTAGTTATTTTAATCTCTTCATATTTTTTGAGATTTGTATAATAATGTATAATATAGTGCAATTAGATTATAGTCTACGTAATCAATGCTTACGATCTGATCCGACACTGCTAAACATGGAGGAGCCAAGCATTTCCTTCCTGATCCTAGCTAATCTTTGGACGGGATCCTCTCCGGTCAACCAGAATGTCTGCATCTCGCCTTTGCCCTTAAACATAATTTAGTATAAATTTGAGAAAACATAATATTGTTTCATTGAAAGTATTACTTTGATTTGTACCAAACCCCTGTCCTCGAAGTGGTATCCTCCGATACGTTGAAGTAGAAGGTACGTCGCGTGAGAGATGTGGATGCGCAAGGACTCACCTGAACTCTCCATCCTTGAAGCCGTATTCACCGTATCCCCAAAGAGGCAGTACCTTGGCATCTTCAGACCAACTACACCAGCCACACAGTGTCCGGAATGTATTCCGATCCGAAGATGAAGTAATTCACCTGATCTGTGTTTGATCTCGAATTTCTTGATTTTACTGAGCAAATGTAGAGCCATGGATGCGATTTCTCCCGCATGCCGATCACCGTTCCGTATCGGCAACCCACTGACCACCATATACGCATCCCCAATTGTTTCTACCTGCCGATAAAAAATCATGCACATTATTATGTGTATCATTTATATTTCGCTTACAATTAATCAATAACTAAAATTCTCTTGACTAGTGTTTGTTGTTGCAATATTAGAGAACATTATCTATCAATTTGTTTGGAGTCAGTAAAATATTCCTATTTCTAGTAGTCTCATTTCCAACAAGATTTAATATTACAATTGTAAATTAAATATATGCTATTGATTTATTATTTTTTGTAATATTTGGTTGGAATTATTATAATTTTGAATTTTTATTATGATGCTTATTAAATTTACTTGTTTTCAATTGAATTGAAAAACAAATGTACATCAATTTGAAGATATAAATAATTAATAATTAGAACCAAGGCCGAAAGACTTGTATTTCCATTTTATATGCATGCAATAAATTATGTTAGTTATTAACATTATCAATATGTATCTATTTTATAATACTGATAATAAACGAAAATATAAAAATTAAAAAAACTAAATATATAGCTTGTGGTTAAAGGTCTATCGACATCCGTCTTTCCGCCCCATTTATATTATTTTTGTTTTTATGACTATTCGCTAAAATGAATGCACTAACTCCTAAATATAAACGATAAGTATTTTAAAGACTTCAGAGATAATGCTTTCAATTAATTATAGAGATTTGTGAATACATTGGAACCTCGCTTAACGAGTTTAATCTTTTTCAAAATTTCCGGATTTTTACTCGTATAGTGAAACATATTCAAAAATACACATAATATACATACACAAGTTATAAAAATGATGTAGTAGGCGCGCAATCCGGGACTTCTTTTCTTATCATCACTCATTATGCGACATTTTATTTGGAATTGTATTTTATTGGAAAATAAACTTATTAGTATTAATTGCTATAACATTTTGCACTATAGCAGGTGTTTTAAGATGTAAAATTGGTTTACAGTTATATTATATAACCGCGTTCTGATAAAGTTAATTAGGATAAATTAAAAATAATGGTTCGGTGACATTTTTTAAGAATATCTTAATTCCAAATGTTTCAAATTAATTTTTGATTTCGAATACTCCTTTCGTTCAATCAATTTTTCTTGGAAGAAGAAATCAACATCGGCTGTATATCTTTCAAATGATTTTATAATCAAAGATTATATAATTGGACAATGTAGAGTTGAATATTTCCGCTTTAATATTACCTTTTTTAACAACAGAGTTGTATTAAATTTACCAAAAATTTTATAATAAACAAATAAATTATTGAGCAAAATCAAAATTTAACTCATCAATCATCAACGAGATTCACATTTTGTTTGTTTAAGTGATAGTAATAACATCAAGAAGTAAGTTTATTAAATATTGATATACTCGTTACCTTATAAACATCATAATGAGAGATGATCGAATCGAAGCAGGTGTAGAGATCGTTCAGCAGGTTGATCACCTGCAGTGGAGTGCTGACGGCTGAAAGCTCGGTGAACCCCACGATGTCACTGAAGTAGATCGTAACGCAGTCGAAGGTTTCCGCTTGGACTCTTTCCCCTTTTTTCAAGGATTCAGCTACCGATCTGAGAAAAAAGTTTTTTTTTAACTATAAAGAAATTTACATGTATATCTACTTTGGAAGCATCCTGTGAAGAAGCGCATCCGTTTTCTTCTTCTCCTCCGTCAACTGGTTTGTCCTTTCCTGTACTAAACCTTCCAAATTGTAAGCGTATTTCTCCATTATCGCCAGCATGTTGTCAAAGATATTCGGTTTCAGTCCAGCCTTAAAATAAAATAAAAAATATATTAATTTTATTATATAATGATAACATAGTTACGCTTTTTTAGAAATTTGAATGTGATAGGGAAAATATAATTATATAATATTCTCTCAATTATCTATTTAACGAAGTCCATAATATCAAGCCTCAATTTACGTAGGAGATGGTGTAAACATTAATATTGTGATTACTTAGTGAGTTAAAAAAATTTTAGTGGAAGATTTACTTGTTAGATATCAATCAAAAGAAAATGAAGACATAATTAATGAATTTGTTAAAAAAAGATTGCTAATACAGTTCTTATTAAGCAATCAGTGTAATAAATGCAACTAGATAAATGAAAAAAAAACTCAAATTACAAGTAAACTTTGACAATTAATGCCAGCATTAAGATTATTTAATGGCATTTGATAATAATTCCTTTTAATTCTACGACATTGTCGAAGCAGAAGAGTCTGTCCTTCTTTTAGTAGCAATATACGAAAATTGGATGAAGTCTGAATAACAAGACATTGATACAATTTGTGTACATATTCATTTTCAGAAAGAATTTAATCTGAATATTTAAAAAATGTCTTTTGCCAAGTTTGTTCTGTTATATTAAGAATTGTTTATTGTTAATTATCTCTTTGAGTTAATTTCGTTTTGTTCATTAATAAATAATGTGTATATTTATTTCTAATGTACTAAACTTATATTAACATTAAATGGGTTATTGTTAATTATACCTTTCAACATACTATACAAATATTGTAATATTGTTCACTTAATGAAGCTATGCTTTTAAAAACTGTTTTCATTTTCTTTATGTACGAAGATCGTAATATATAAAAGCGGAAATATTTAGTTAAAAAGATTCGTTACTTAATCAGTAAGTTATAAAATTAGGAAAGAGTTACATTTCATATATATAGTGGCCCATCGGATACACCTGAATTCATTTTGAAATGAAACACAGTAAATTATTATTTATTTGGGAAATTTTTATTGATTTATAAAGTAGACACGTTGAGATTAATTATGGAATACTATGTGAGCCAAATGGCTGCCTCGGCTGTGTTGGCATAACCTGACCCTTTTGATAAAATTTTCAAAGACTTTTTGGTTCAATTTTAGAAATAAAGCATTGGTTCTATGTTATCAGTTTAAGTTTGTAGTTTATTAGTATAGACCTTGGACGTTACGAAACCCTATAGGAAAAATCGCATGTCGTCAAGTAGATCTAAACAATCAATTAATGTCAGCATTACCGGTTCATTTACCGGCAAGAGGCATGCTCACTGGTTTTGAGGATAATGGCTATACAAGAACTTTTTGGTTCAATTTCATCAGTTCAAATTTGTGGTTTATTAATATAGACCTTGGAAATTTTCTGTAACTTATAGTTTTACTCAGGGAACTACAAAATCTACCATAATAGTAAAATTTATAAAAGAAATAGTGAGAAGGTTAATAGAAATTCTGTATACAGTTTTGGCCTGTGACCAAGGATCTACAAATTGTGCTGTAATTAATATGCTACTCACTGATTCTTATAAAACATACTTAAAAGAAAATAAGGAACCAAATCCAAATGTTATTAGAATTGGTGAATTTAAAATTTATGTTAAATGGACAGGCTTTGACTTCCAGTTGGGAGGACATCAAAACTGCATATTTCATAGATGCACCAAGGGATCGATGAAGAAAATTAATAGAAGGCATATATATCCTGAAAAAAATCCGAAGATGAAAGTTTTCTATGCAGTTCAGGTATTTAGTCTGACAGTAAGTACTTCTGATCATTTACTACAAATTCAATGGGCACAGCTTTGCTATGTTGTTTTCTAAATCAATTATTTGATACGTTGAATCTAGGCACATTAAAAAACAAATATACAAGAAAGTTTTCAAAAGTATGACATTTGTAAACAATAGAAATGAAACAGCGAACAGCGAAATTTTGTTACAGCATTAAATGGAATGATAAATTTACACAGTATTTTACTGAAAAAAAAGAATTTGTAGATAATAATAAACTAATTCAATTAAGGAAAATGTTTGTTTGTTTTGAATTTCTTGTATTTCATATATTGGAATTGGAGAAGGTTGGAAACCTAAGTAAAATGTTTTGCTTTTATTTGTATATGCTGATTTAAACTCAGTGTTTTCAATTGAAATCTCAACGGAAAATCTAAATATATGTGTTTGATACACGTTCAGAAGAAAAATACATTAATTTCTGATTTACACAATTTTCACTTCATTTATTTTCAAGTTTATTTTTACATCAAAAGAATTATTAAAGAAATAGCATATTTTACAGATTAAAATATTTTAAATATTATTTTATTACATTTTATACAATATTTTTAACTTAATAAATGTAAAATGTTATACACATGTTTTCCCATACTCGCTGTAATTGAAGCTCCAATATGAAATCCTGCACTATCATTAACTCGCTACACATCAAAGGACATAATTTTATGCATTATTGTGAATAGACTACTGCAATAGCTCAAAAGCATTGCGTGAAATTCTCAAATTAATAATCTATGACAGCGGTTCTCAATATTTTCTATTTCACAGCAAACCCTCTCCACCTTTTTATTATTACTTGAATAGCGTCGGCTGTATATAAGATAAAAAGATAGATGAGTATATATATAACATATATTTACAATAATAACTAGGATTTGACAAAATTAAAATATGAGGTAAATATTTTCATACAATAAGCAAAATATTCATTTTTTCTCAATATGATTTAGTAAAGGATAGTTAATTACTGTATATCAAGCGCAATCAATGTCTATTGATTATTAAAAGATATATTTTACATTTATATATAAACTATAAAATTGAGTTGAAAAAGTGAGAATAATGTTTAAAAGATCAGAGAAATGTGTATATTAATTTGTAATAATTTTAATTTATCAATATGTAAGTATATTTAGACTAATTAATGAACATTCTTATAGAAAAAAAAATGTTTTATTGTTCAATTATTAATTAATTTGAAGATAATTGTTTTGAAGATATATAGTTTCGTTACAACGTATAATAAATCAAATACAATATGTTATGATTCTTAGTCCTCTTCTTCCGTCCTTTTAAACATTTACATTAATATTATACTATAATTTCTAATATATAAAAACGAAACAGAAACTTTTCATATGAAGCCTGAAGGAATTTAAAAATATTTAATTCCGGAAAATTCATAACTTTGTGACCCCAACTCTGAAGTTGAAGATAGAACAAGGAGTGATTTGAAACTCCAGCATAACACTTCGTTAATAAAATATGTAAACGATCCAAAATAAAGGAGCCCGGTTCTCAGGCATATAAATTGTTTCTTTGTTTAAATTAACTAAACTTAAAATTATATATAAAATGGTAGGTATCTAATCTAGTTTTAACTGTTATTTTTTGTTAATTTTTTACTTTTAATTTTAAATTTCAAAAGCATGACTTTCTGTGATGCACTTGGTATTTTTTTTCTAATTTCTAATTATTAATATTTACACGATTGGCGAAGGTATAACCATATTTTTTTGTTTTAATGGGAGCAAGTGAATATATTTCTAAATACCATTGGAACTAAAAACATTGGAACAATTATGCTTTAAATATTCAATAAAATAGTAAAAACTAATACTAAATACATATGTTTGACAATTTAGTTTGTAGAAAATGCACACTAAAAACATTTCTATCAGTAAACATTTCGCAGATTAAAATAAGAATTTATAATGGAAATAACATTTATATAGAAATAATTTGATATAATCCATATTGACTTAAATTAATTCATATTTATATCTTGCTTTATTTTCTGGTTTAGGTTGAAAATATTCTTATATACTATTGTTGTAAAATATCTTCAATAATTGAAAATTTAAAATACTATTGTATGTATTTAAAAATATTATTAAGATAAATTGAAAGAAGTTTGTGTGTAACAGCTTATGACAAAAGTAACGAAGATAAATGATTTTTGTTTGAAATATATGTATATATGCGTATTTCTATTTCCTTCCATTCTTTCTATTTCGGACCGTGATATTAACTATACAATGGAATACTTCATGCACAACCGTGGGTTTGTCAGTCTGACTGATTTATATGTTAAAAATATAAGTTAACTAAAATGATTTTCAGTCAAAAATATATTTCTATAATATTACTTTTTTTAAATTATAAATTAAGATTCTTAGCGAATTATAAAACGATGTGTATATTACCGTGTAATCGATGTGTAATTCTATGTAGTGTAATAAAATGTCTATTATTATACAGAGAGTAAAATGCATACGTACTTGCATTTCCTTCAACATCATACGAACATATCGAATGTCCGGCCTCTGTTCGGGCTCCTCGTGCCAACAGACCTTTATACACCTGGTTATGTAATCGGCTGCACCAAGAGCGTCCAGATTTGGACGGAAGGAGGGGACACCCATGCCTTGACCTTTGACTGCGACAATAATCTCTGCTCGAGGGAAGAAAAACAAAGCAGTTAAAGTATACAGACAGAAACTTTGACGCGCACCTGCGGCGGTCATTTCCGTGGCGCCCCAAGGTCCGGCCCTGCCTATGATCTCGTACAGGACGACGGCGAACGAATAGATGTCGCCCTTCTGGGTACCTCGTGGCGAAGGCGCCGGGTCCCTCAGCAACTCCGGTGCCCTCCACAGCGACCGACGAAGATTTTTCTCCGCCATTTCCGGATCATCCTCGCCGGCTATCGAAATGCATTCAATATTATATAACAGACTGTGCGAATTCGAGGCCACAACGAGGACAACCTTTGAATTCGGTGAGACCGAAGTCGGTGATCTGCAACACCCAGCGACTGTCGATGAGGCAATTGCTCGGACGCAAGTTTCCATGAGAGATGATGTCGCTGTCGTGCAGATAAATCATACCCTTCGAAAAAAAAAAATGCTTGGTGTTAAGCAGAAAATATTAAAATAAATTGGAATATGACGGCAGACCTTCAGAATGTCTGTGACCAGCGAGGACACGAACATGTTGTCCAGGTGGAGGTCCTCGTTGGCTAGGACGTCCTCGAGGCTGCCGCGAGCGCAGTATGCCGTGAGGATTGCGACGTGACCATGATCGACGCTGGCCCCGATAAACGGGATGATGTTCTCGTGCCTCACTTCCCTTATCTGCATTTCCAAAAACAAGCTTTAATCACCTGTCATGTTATATTGGAAATATCCTAACAGTATACACAAACTAAATCTAAAATAACAAAAGTCTTTTCATAATCAATAGAAAATGTATTTGGTCTTCCATCACAAACGAAATGAAGAATATTTATAACTATCGGTGTCACTATGTATATGAGAGATAATGTGTGTAACAGTTTTTCGTGATTTTGTTAAGCATAATGCGTTATTGATTTAAATGCGTCAATCATCTATCTATTTGTCCTCCATAATTGCATTTACACTAAATCAAAATACGTTACAAATCATTTTGTTCTGAATTTTACATGAAAAATTGTATAATTTTTATTTTATATTAGGTGCTTTTAATGGATTATTTGTTTTGTATCAACAATAAATATTACATGATTTTCATTTATTTAATTATATTGTAATCCTTTTTTTTTCGTCTTTACGATAATAAATATGTTATATTTTGTAAATTAAAAACATTATTTTATCAAACATACAATATAGATAATAATTTTATTAGTAAGAAAGATTAAATTGATTTTAAGAATAATTCTAGTTTTTACGATTTAATTTCTGTGAATGCGGAAAAACCTAATTCGCAAAGGTACGGAGCAGCTACATAAGGGCAGCTAACATTTAATAGCTATAGAAGCTAATTGAGAATATGAGTCCCAAATTGAAATCCAAAATTCTAATAATTCTAGCACATAATATGAAGATTCTATGCATACAGGATCGTAATTTAATTTTCTTTCAGTTACGACCATCGTATTTTGCAAAGGAATTGATGACCCACTAGTATATTTGATGAAAATTACTTATAAAATGATACAGAGAGGTTTTCTACTGCTGTATAGACAACATTACAAATTTGTTAGGAAAATCGTCTACATCAAGGAAGTAATCAAGCTGTCAGTTTTTAACTTTCCTAGTCCAGTTCTAACTTATCAGTGAAAGCCTTTGATTTTCCTATGAGTATGATAATATTTTCGTATGCTCAAATTTAAAACGTTCAACCTTTCAAATAGATCGTTGATAAATGTTACTTTCAGCCACCAATTAGCTCTTTTTAGAATTTCAAATGTTTCGGTATCGAAGAAAGATATTATTTCAGTGCAAGAACTTTTCCTTTCAAGAGCTATTGCACTTGTGTATGAAGCAGTAATCACTTAAAATCAGAATCCATTCTTTTACATAGGAATGCAAAAAGTCAGTAATTCACCATGTACATCGTCTTCAGGAGTCTATCAGGTAAAGATTTTGACACCAATACTTCGCGGTGGATCATGCAATGTATAATTTTGACTTAAGAATTTTTCAGACGATGTTGACACCTAGATATTTCATGTCGGTGTTTTACAGGATTTTTTCTCGGTGATGATTTTGTTCTCATCTAAATGATTTATCTAGTCATAGTCATTGGGTAGTAGTTGAATGGATTTGCTGCAGATTTTAAAGCGAACAATACTTGTGCTATAAAAAAGCTAGTTTATATAAGTTTAGAGAGTCTTTAAATAAACACAATCTTTTACCCGCGCAAAAGGTTATTGGTCGAAAACAATAACCGACCTGCAAATAAATTTAGCCATAAAATCGTCATATTCTCATTGAAAAGACATAAGGTTTAATGGTGATCAATATCAAGTCTTTGTATAACGTTATCGTGATTGCACTATCATATTACTTCAAATAACAAAAATATAAATTTGATTCATTAAGTAATATGTCTCATCTGAAATGCTGAAGTAACTACATAGTCTTATAGAGAATAACTTACCTATTAGTTTAATAACAAAATTGTTATAAAACCAATTGGATTTATTTAATTTCTAACTACTGAGACTCCACAACTACAATAGCAGACAATATAATATGTCTAGAATTCCATATATTATAGATTCTATAATATAGAATAATAATCTTTAAACATTTCCAAATGTCTGTAAATATTCCCAATTTGTATGAATCTAAATAGTAATCGATATAGCTATAAAACTGACTTTATTTCCAATCAATACGTCATTGATAAAGAACTCGAAATATCAAATAATAAAATCCATGTTCTTAATTTGTTTTAACTACAAAACATAAATAATAATTACCCATTGCATATAGTCTAATTAAAAATACATACTAAATGGATGCAAATAATATGAAATATTTTATTTCATAATTTCAAGTTCTGTATATTTCTTCAGATATTATTCAAATTATCATTTTAAATACAATATAAATATTTTCCATCTATTAATAACAGCAAGGTATATTATGAATTAAACATGTTTAATCTTAAAGTAATGTATTTGTTTTAGAAAAATACAATTACATTAATAAAACAACGACGCTATGTAAAAGTAAACGGTGCAAATTGAAAAATACATATATATATATATTATACGACGATCTTAGAACTCGATAAAATGAGATGTTTGGACTTGAATAAATATTTTAATTCGAATATATTTGTTTTTATTTTGCGCAAAAATAGATGAATTGAAGTTGATTATATTTTGTTTCTTATATAGATTTATAAGAAAATATGTTATTTCATTGGAGATTAAAATGTATTTCAAATGCTGCAATTGTTTGTACGTCAAAATAGTAGTAAAACCCGCAGGATCCAATTATATCGACAATCTAGAAATCGTTCTGGCATCTTCCAAGGATCAGTTCGAGCGGAATTGCCAATTCTAGTGTAAAGATAATTAGTTTGTGTCGGATTACGGTGTTGCGATTACATTTAATTACCTGTTTGAGCTCTTTGCGGATCGATCTCGTCAAATCAACCGACCTTTTTCTGAGTTGCTTGATAGCCACGATGTTGCCCCTATATAGACCAATCCTCGTGTACGCCCTTTTCGGATTCGTGTCCGAGATCTCGGCGATGCTGCCCGTAGGAGCATGGAAAACGCTGTGCCTGCAGACTTGTATCTATGCAAAACGATAACAATAATTACAGTAACTGCAGTACACACTTAACATAAGCGAAATATGCGTACCATGCTTTTATTTCTGGTCGTCGTCTCCGTAGTTTCAGTGGGTATTATCGTTACCTCGCGCATGTCGATCTTCCATAATAGACAAGCCAGCTTCTGTTCATATCTGTAATGCCTTTAAGAAACTGTGAGTTAGTGGATACATGAAGTTGACTTGAATTTTAGAGAATCAGGGCATACTTAAGGGCAAACAGCGCGCCTACCAAGCCGACGATTGTCACAGAGCAGATGGCACCTACAAGTCTCCAGTCCATCCTGTAGATGCATTTCTCTCCTTTGAAGCCGCACTTCGGCTCTGCCCTCGGCAGTCTGCCTCCAACCCACTGAATCGGTTTCGTCTCATCCAAATATTTAAATTCCTAAATCACATACATAATAAAATTTTTAACATATTATATATATCCTTTGTCTCTATTGTTTGATAAACCCGGTTTTGCAGAAAAGTTGAAATTATTTGTTTTTTTTCTCATTTAAAAATTGCTTGTATGGATTTATTACATTATTATCTTATCGCTTAACGATAAAACAGGATCCTAAAGAAAATTTTGTTATTAATAAGTTTTTCTTCTGTTCTTAATAAATATCCTAAATCCAACTGTTTAACTTTATTCATATTTTTTATTTTGCTTCTAGAACTTTTTGTCACAATAGTTACTAAGAATGTCTTCAATTATATAGTTTTTCTAAAAAAAAAATTAATTGGTATTAATTTTTTACTAAACTAGATAAACAACATCTTTACTAGCTAATACATACAAGAAATATTTTCATAATTAAAATAATTGTGTGTGTTTATTATTGATTTATATGTTATAACTTCAGTTTAAAATTCCTTGTTTTTAATTTCTTTAATTTTTATTATAAATAATATAATTGAAACTAATCACGTTAAATATATATTGTGTATTTTTTACGCTTTTATTCATAAATATCTGTTTTTTGCAGAATTCCCAACTAATAAAATAAATCATTATTAATGAGATTAATGTACATTTTTTTTCTTTGATATATATTACGTCTCTTTTTCAGCTTTTTAAATTTTTTATTTTCCATATTTTTTACTATGAGCGAGCATATATAATACTCATGCAAATTGCACATGAAAAGCTGTATTCACTTTGAAAGCGTAGTTTCTCATTTATTTGAATTCTAAAATCCAATTTTTATATGTTTTAATCTCCGTGTATATATACATTAGTAATATCTCCTAATTTATCATCTGTAAACAGTACATTGATATTATTTGTATTTCAGGGAAATAAATATTAACACTTTCTACTGAAGAATTGTTATAAAAATTAATTAGTTAATAACTATTGTTACATTTTATAATCATAACTTTTAGATTCATATTATCTTATATCATTCATATTGTTAGTTTCATAATTTAACTTATTGACGTATCTCACCTACATATTACAATTGATGTCTTATTAACTAAATTTATAAGTTGAATTAGAAAATTTTAATCAAAACTTCATTACTGTTACAGGTAATATATCATATTCCGATGACATTTAATCTGGAATCGATTAAACGTGCTGCGTGAACATTGCAGTTGAATGCAATAAGTTATAATGGGTTTTAATATTACATTATACATTACTAATTTGTTTTCTAAACTTTCGAGAACTGTAAGTTCCCGCGTAGTAGCCAATATAAGTTTAGAACATTTCCTTTAAGTCTTTTTGCATTAATGAAACTTGTAGATTTTAACGTGCTTTAGTTTTATTCTCTTTATTGAGGAAGTAACATATTTTCTTTTGCTGAATATATTAATATTTATTTCATTTTTGTTGCCCTGTTTCTGCAATACTTATGCAACTAATATATATAAATAAATATAAATAAGTCATTAAGTGTTATGCTCTATTACGTAACATTATATTACAATTGCTAATAGTGGAACTTGGATTTGGAATAATTAATTTAAATTCAGTTCTGATATGCTTAATACCAAAGGTTTCAATAGACTAATCTGTATGCAGATAATGTATTGTATTATGCACATGCTTAAACCGTAATTTCCGGAAACAAGTGTAGGTTTCTGGGTCAATTCACCCATATCTAATATTGTGAATATTAAATATCTTATAGTATGTTTATAAATATTTCTTATGACCCATAATTATGTTAGCACCATTTAAAAAAAATATTTCATGATAATACTTTAATACGTGAAAATAAAATGTATAATCTGATTTAGATAGAGGGAATCGACATATTTATTCGTTCTTGTACTGTAACCCAATTACTAACTTTTTTTCGCCAATCAAAGCACAACACAGAACTATCATTTCGCGTGGAACAATGCTTTGTAGATGTGACAGTAATAATTTTATTTGTGGTGTATATTATAAACCGAAGAAGAATCTAAGAAACACATTTTTGAAAATGCATTAAATGCTGATATATGCTACTTGCCGCTTCTCAGCTCCTAAGTAATCGAAGCTCAACGGCATTAAAAATGCAATATGGTGTATATTATCATAAGGTGATATTATTTCCGTTAAGAAATATTTATACAAATATAATATATGTAGAGCTTGAATGATGATGATATATTCGACTTGAATAGAAATTGCAATGATCCATTATTCTTGGGTGAAGTAAAAAGTTCTGAGCGATTTTTTTCTTTATTTCGACGATGTAAAATTAAGTTAGGATTTAGATCAAATATGTTAGATAAATTTTGTTCAATTTGAAGGCAATTTCATAATTCCGCGATTGAAGAAGTTCTCGAGTTTAAAAATGTGATAATCGCTTGGTGCCAGGTCTGGGCGTTGTTTTGACGGAACACATGAAGGGTGTTGTGTTCCGTCAAGACAACGCCAGGGAGCACACATTTTTAAAGACGCGCCAGAAGCTCAGAAATCCAGATTCAGGAAAACTGCTCCGGTGTGTTTCCTCCAATTGAAGGCAGTCGCGATCTATTCAACCACCCTACTTCGTGGTGGAGCGTCCGCTCCGGAAGCCAAATTAATCGTCCGGGATGATGTTGTGTTGTTCCTTATGGTCCTGAAGCCTTCGGGGGATGACTTTCTCCGCTACCTTAACTAGAGATGGCAGCAGGCTATATGGCCTGTAGTTTTTGGGTAACTGCAGGTTATTCGCGCACTTAGGGATTACGATGATGTTCGCTCTGCCATGTTCTAAATCAATGGAAGTATCCAGAGCATGGCATTCAAAATAGATACTATGTGCATCATCGATCTGTTCGGCAACAACTTTAGCACGCGATTGTTGATGCCGTCGATACCTGGGGCCTTCTTTGGTTTGGTCCGCTTGAGGAATTCTCCACTAGAGGCAGGGAAATGATGTCTTTATCCGGCGTATGAGTGAGGGAGCCTCTGTCTTATCTTCTTCCGAGAAGACCATGCCATCCTGACCGTGGATGGGCGGGTACTGTATTCTCTTTTTGTCAACTTGGTCGTCAGCCAGGTTCAAGATACGTTCCTGCCATCTGTTGTTCCTCAGTGTCCAGTTCTTCACGGACCCGAGCAGAGAATATTCTAATTATGCATCTCCGTATCGTTATGATTTATTAGTATATCAATTATTTGTTCTCGAAATTTTAGCAAATCATATTGTTCCTCCACAAATTAGTACTATTATAATTGTTTATACCACTTAACACTTCTACGTAAACAGTTATAATATGATCTTATTTGATCAGAAACATCAACTACTTTTTTTTAAATTATTGTAATCAAAAACACCATCAGGTTTTAGTTTCCAAACATAATGTTTGTTGCTAGTTTTTAACATGGAAACTGTCCTTTTATCAGAGTATTTTATAAATGTTTCCAGTGGTAAACATTTACTATTTACTTTTGAGGTACCACATAGGTAAGTTGACTTTTTCAATAGTTCTTCTGCTACAGGTACACTTGTATGTATGTACCCCCTTCATACAACATACGTACACCTGTATAATCACCAGAAAAACATAATTTTTATAATTTTTTGCTATATTTTTGTCGTTTGCGACCTCGCCATGGTATCATACTTTCGTCTATAACAATATCTTTTCCTAGTTTTACAACACTTTTAAATCAATTGATAATTTCGTCTAAAATAATTTTGAATTTGAACAACGGTGGTATTGTCGCTGAAGTGCAGATATTTTAAAATATTCAAAAAACGTTCACGTTTCATTGCCATCTTTATTTGGTGTACATATTATCTGGCCAATATACTTTAATTTTTGGAACTTGCGTTATGATGGACAAAATTCCAATTTTTTTTTTCATTTCCGCTATACTGACGGCTTTCCAAGACTGCTGGTGTTTTCTATTGTTAAATTCGAATTGGGTTGCGTACCTATTAGTTTGATCTACTATAATTTTCAGTATACTATCTGTTAAAAACAATTTGTAAAGAAAAAAAATCGATCAAGTGCACTTTATATTCATGTCGATCAATATATCATCCTGTGCATAATAAATGTCCATTCTCTATTATTAGAAATTTCTTCTAAATGGTTATTTGAATCATCCATAGATAATTCATCATCAGTACCCTCGTTTTCAGTAGCACCAACACTCATCTCTTCTGCAGAGGACAAAAGCCAACGAGAACGTTGTGTTGATCTTTTTTTACAACCCATGGATTCTTCCGAAGAAATATCATTTTCATTATAATTCATATTTATTATAAAAATAGATATTTATTTCCAGCTGAAACAACAATGCAAAACCTTATTCGTATGGGAGTTATTTTTGCCGCGCCATGTATATTTTTTTAATCTATGGCGCAACACTAAATTTTAGAGAATTATTTTTTCTTACCAGAAATTATATCTTTGCTTAGGACCTGAGCAAATAGAATTGAATGCAAATTTCAAATATTTCTCACAATTGTTATAAATTGTTTCAAAATTATTCAAAAGTGTATAAAAAACAGTTTAAGCATTTAAAGTTCTTAATTGCATTAGCGCAATTGATGCCCTAGGCGTAATCTGATTTGGAGGCCCATATTGACTCTACTAAGAAAATCATAGGCCTCCATATTAGTTTAAGAGGCCCTAGGCGCGCGCCTATGCGTTAATGCGCCACTGTGTAATTGATGTTTCATTAAGTTCACAGATGTCCCCGAAAAACATTCTTAGAGAATTATTTCTCGAAAAAAAAAATACTATTTATAATTTGTGTATGTTTATTTGAGATACATAATGTACATCGTATTTTATTTTTTATTATATGCTCATTTGACATAACATTTTTTTGAGTATTAGAAAACTAATGTACATAAAATATTTGTTAATCTAATATAGATATTAATTATATGTAAATATAAATAAATAGTGCAGAAACTTATGGTCAATAGCAGTTTTTTTTTTTAATTTTTCTTGTTATATTGTATTCACTTTATATTTTGCAAATGTATTGATGCAATCAATATTATTATTATTTATCATAAATAAACAAATAGCTTTATGATAATAATATTATTAGATAAAATTTTATATAAGCAAATATATTCTTATTTTATTGGTTGAAAAAAGAAGTACCCCGACATATATTTATAATCGTTGAATAAAGCAAACTCGAACTCGACTTGGTCATATAAGGAGAACTAGAAAAAGTTACGGCAACACCACGATAGTGTAATGGGAATAATATAACTGTATCGTAAATTGTGTGTTTTATAAGATGTGCAATCTCTTACTTTTTCTCTAGTTTTATCTTTGGTTTTTAAGTATCTTTAAACTCATGATAAATATAATGGTAATCAAGTCCAACTAGATAATAACTCTTAAATTGCGCACATAAATTTACACTGACAATTGATAAGTTAGAATAGAAAAGCTTTAAATAAAAATACATATTACTACAAAATAAAATAATTTAATTTAGTAAGTATGAGTAAATATGAGTTATAATGCTGATAAAAAAGTATAAAATGTAATAATAACAAAACACATAATAATTTGCGATTTAGATGGTTTTAGATTTATAATTATATGATTTCATTATATTGAAGCAATTTAGAATAATACATGATATTGTGACATAATTGCCGCTTCTCAGCTCCTAAGTAATCGAAGCGCAACGGCATTGAAAATACAATATGAATATCCTAAGCAGATACTATTTCTGTTTCTAAAAAACATTGCTAATTTATTCAAATATAATACAAGCTTAGAGCTAGAATATGCAAAAGATGATATATTCGACTTGAATAGAATAGAAATTGCAATGATCAATTATTATTATTGCTTATTATAAAACCTATAGCACTTTTTCCGCGTTTCAAATGAAAATTCGAACCCTGTTGAGTATATTTATTGAATATAACAAAAATAAAATAGGATCATTCAATAATAGAAATGTTTATTTATTTTTATGAACATCTTCAAAACATTTGATACACAGTGTCGGTTGATCATAACACTGTGCGCAATATGTAACAACTTTTTTGCTTTTTTAGCGGCAGTTGCACTACCTTCCCGTGAAGATATTGTTTTATAACATTCTCTACATCGCTTTCTTGCCTGTCTTGCTGTACCAGAGTACGTTTCAATGAAATGTTTTTGATTTGCTTGCATCTCCGTATCGTCATTCATTAGTCATTCATTAGTTTATCAATATTTTTTTCTCGAAATTTTAACAAATCATATTTTTCGCCAGTTCCCCATTTTTTATGCATATACCAAGCATTTGCAATTGACGTCCCACAAATTAATTCTATTATATTTTTTTTATACCACTTAACACTTCTTCGTAAACAGTTATAATACGATGTTATCTGATCAGAAACATCAACACCTTTTTTTGAATTATTATAGTCAAAAACAGCATCAGGCTTTAGTTTTCCGCTGTTGCCTTCAATTGTAGCACACATATGTTTGTTGCTGGTCGTTAACATGGAAACTAGCCTTTTATCAGTCCATTTTAGAAATTTTACCCCATTTCGGTTGATCAAGCTTAAAATGCCTCCTCGTTTTTGTTTTGCTTCCACAGGTAAAAAATGTCTATTAACTTTTACAGTACCACATAGGAATGTTGACTTTTTTAGTAATTCTTCTGCCAAAGGTACACTTGTGTAAAAACTGTCGGTGAATAATGTATGCCCTTCATATAATACGTCGTCTACCAATCTCATTACAACGTCATGAGAATGTCCTTTGTTAATAGTTTCACCATTTTTTCCTGCATACACTTCTAGGTTGTAAGTATAGCCACCAGGAAAACATAATTTGTATAATTTGATTCCATATTTGTGTCGTTTGCCAGAAATGTACTGCCGAAAACTAAGGCGACCTCGCCATGGTATCACGCTTTCATCAATAACAACATCTTTTCCAGGTTTTACAACACTTTTAAATGTACCAATAATTTCGTCCAAAATATTTTTGAATTTATTCAAACGATTTTCTTTTATGGCGGTGGTATTGTCGCTGAAGTGAAAATATTTTAAAATATTCAAAAACCGATCACGTTTCATAGCCATTTTTATACGTAAGTTGGTGTACATATTATCGGACCAATATAATTTAATTTCTGGAACTTGCGTTATGCCCATGATGAGCAAAATTCCAATAATTTTTTTCATTTCCGCTATACTGACGGGTTTCCAAGACTGCTGATGTTTTCTAGTTTTAAATTTTGAACCATCGTTACTTTCCACTTCGGATTGGATTGCGTAGTTTCATCTATCATAATTTTCAAAATACTATCTGTTAAAAACAATTTATAAAGGAAAAATAGATCATTCGAATCTATATTCATGTCGATTAATGTATCTTCCTGTGCATATTCTAGCTCAACATGTCTCTTTTCCGTAATAGGTATCCATTCTCTATTATTAGAAATTTCTTGTAAATGGTTATTTTCATCATAAGTACCCTCGTCTTCGGTAGCACTATCACTCATCTCTTCTGAAGAGGACGAAAGCCAACGAGAACATTGTGTTGATTTAAAACTTATAGATTCTTCCGAAGAACTATCGGCATTTTCATTAAAATTCATATTTATTATCAAAATAGATATTTTCTTCCAGCTGAAACAACAATTGCAAAACCTTATTCGTGTATGTACAGGGTGCGGCAGAAATAACTCCTACATTTCAAAGGGGGATTGAAAAAAAAAGGTATGAAATGGTAGAAAGACTCGATGCTCAGTCGATGTATATTTTTTTTCTACGGTGCAACACTAAATTTTAGAGAAAACTCTCGACTTGTAGGAGTATTTCAAAAAGGAGTATTCAAAAATATAAGATTTTTTTCTTACCAGAAACAATATATTCGCTTCGATTGCTTAGGAGCTGAGCAGCGGCAGGTAGAATTGAATGAAAATTTCAATATTTTTCCCACAATTGTTATAAATTGCTTCGATATCATTAAAAAATGTATAATAAATTTAAACGTTTAAAGGTTATAATTGACGTAAATTATTTGACGTTTCACTCAGTCCATAGGCGTCCACGAAATATTTTCTGGGGGCAGGCAACCCGAAAAGCGCCGTCCTTAACGTGTTAAAGATGTATGTTCTTTAATAAAAGACCAAGTAGTCGAGATGGGTTTCAAAATTAATAATATATCTAACTATATATCAAAATTGAGAGTTTTTAGATTCTAAGAAACTAAATAGTTGTACATTTTTGTAATTCCTTACTTCGGATTCATGATTTTTTTTTATTATGTTTTAATATTGAATTGAGAACTGATTAGGAGTTCCATTACCGATAAACGGTTAAACCGACCAAGATGATTACTTAAATAATCGGATATGTAATTTCTGAAAATTACATAATGATATTCGATAATAATTCCTGTTATCAAATTTATGAACAATCCATTATAATTTAGGAATATGCATCAAGAAGATCATTATATTTAATTTCAATTTAATGAATCTACTCTTAAAATGAATCGTCTCTCTTAAACTGAAACAAATGAATACGTCTGAAGATGGTAGAACTGTTTTGAAATAATACAACTTTTTTTACAAGTTTTTTTACTATTATTTGCAAATATAATAATAAATCTGTATTTTATTTTGTCTAAAAACTAGTTTGCCTAGTTCTTAGATGCAATACATTATTTGCTGATATAATCTGTATTTTCTTGGTATTTTGCTTTCAAAATCTGTAAATTGTATATCCTTTACTAACTTTTCCTTATCTTCATACAGAAAATTTTTGAGTATATAAATTTAATGATTTTCTACAAGTCTCTTATCTGTAAAGTTTTTTTTTATCTCCAACTTGAGTAAATATTTGTTTTTTTCCCATCTTTTAGAGCATTAAGAGACAGAAAGTCTTGGTTGTATTGATTTACGCGGCAATTTTTTGCTTTTCATAAAAAAATAATGAAATTTGATTATATAAATATAAAAAATAACATTTGCACTTTAATTATTCTAAAAACATAAACTATGATTTCATATAAATTCAGATAAATTTCATATAAATTGTTATTAAACTTAGATACATTTACTATGTAAAATTAAAAATTAAATGAATGCGTAAATTTGAATATTAAAATCATTTATTATTATTAATAATTACAGTTTCAAAGATATTTTATTGGATAATTGTATATTTACATAATTTATTATTTAAAAAAATAAGTTGATATTGGATATGATCAAATATTATTTTATAATTGTTTATCAAAATCCGTTAATTAAATCAAACAAACGATTGCATTCCGCGATATTTTCCAATGCCCATCGAAGACCTGTTTGCTTGTATTGTTTATATACTTCAGCGAGCTGTGCTAATGGGGAATATGCAAATAACGTCGAGGTTGCGGACGAAAGGCCGTCCGTCGTCTTTACTAGGTGTTTAGGGAATATTTGCGCATCCCTGGAGCACGCAGCGAAATTTCCATAAACATTTTAATGAGACTCTCGACAAGATTGACAAGAAGCTATGACAAGAGTCGCTCTGTTTTCGCGTCTCGCCCTTTTGGCGCATTGTTTAACCTTGCCCTAATTTTCGGCTGACTCAAATTTGGTCTCCACATGATTCGAACATATAATATGCGTGTAACCTTGAACTCGATCTGGCAGCGATTTTCATAATGTATTCGCTTTTTATTTTCGTTCGTGCAAGTGTTTGAAACAATATCACTAGTCACATAAACTTATTGTGTTCACCTTTCCAATAACGTTTGCTATTTTACTTTATACATACATTATTGCTGTAACATTTTCCGTTATTCCTGATTTCAATATCTTGGAATAAAACCAATTTCAAAGAACTAAGACCGAATTTGCGAAGGTAATCTTTGCGAAATGAAAACTGGAATGAAATTGGCTTACTGAATAAATTTGAATAAACATGCAATTTGCTTTTTTTTAATATATATATAATATGTTTAGAAAACAGTTTGAGAGTTTATATATATAAACAAAATAACATGAAAATCGCAGTTTATCATAAAATTACTTGAAACACAACTCATTTAATTTTTTACAATTAAACTGAGATTTCTGCGACAATATTTTATCGTAATAATTTAATTACTGGAAATTTCTAAATTATAATATTATGACATTAAAATTATTTTTTTTTTTTTTTTCGTATAAAATTCAGCAATAATCCATGGATTTTTTTCCGTTAGAGACATTATTTATTCAAAAAGTAACAATATTTTTAGTTTTTGTTCCACAAATGTAGGACCTTTTTCCTAACACTAAAAATATTAGCTTTTATAACAAATAAATGATAAAATCAGTACTGCAAATAAGTGGAAATAAACGCTTTATTTCAAAATTATATTTTAAACGAAAAGACAAATATGGTATATTGCGGACTTTGCCAGTTGTTTTCTGAAGTTCGGGATCTACTAATTGTTGAATTTTCTTGGGTATGCTATTGTCATTATGAAAATATGATGTGTTTCTGGCAAATCACATAGAACATTGTGGATGTGGAATTGTCTCCAACTACTCAGGATAAGTATTTTCAATTCTTGGGAGAGTATATAATTGAAAAAAAAAATGAAAGAAGTAAAGAATCAAAATACTTTGATATTATAGAATATTCCACTCCTGATTTGCAATATCAGTTATAATTAGGTATTTTTTCCTATTAAAAGTCATAAAGGACTATAATTTCTTAAATTACGTGCAAGACGGATCCTTTAAAGTAAGAGGTACGTCTACAAATTAAGTTAAGAAAATAAATGAGAAAAAACTGGAAGTTCCATTCAAATAACAAAAACTCAGTGAATGCCATGTAAAGATTTATCTCTTGGGTATCATTCTCAGAAGAATAGCTGCTATAGTATTAATGAACTTGAATATGTATCTGCTATTTAAACTGCCGAGAACTTTACACGATCCCCGGGAATTGGCCAAATTAAAAATTAACGTATTATGGCTAATTGCTACACGGGAGAAACGCATATATACTTTGAAGGCTATATCTACGTAAAAATACTTCATATACACCAGAGAGTTTCATTTTAAATGCTTTATATTTATTTATTCGTTGATTAACTTATGACATTATAAGTTGGAGTCACTGCACTATGCGAGACGTAAATGCATGTTATGCATACCAACTATTATTTACACATGGCAGCAGTTTCCAATTACAGTTTCAGAGTTATCACACTCCATAAATATCAATAACCCTTGACAAACAATTATGTTGCATGTCATTTGTAATGAACATAAACCAGTGTAGTATTTTAATCATTCGAATTATATAACTAACAATTAAATATTTGGTATATCAACAATCCTACCGATATTCAAATACTCATGTTATTGAGATCATATTTTAAACATTTAGTGGATTCCAGAGTCATTTCGACGCGTATCAGGGTGGGCTCAGGAAGTGGCGGATTAAAGTCAACGAAACCAAATCCAGCCATGTCATCTTCACCTTCAAAAAGGGAATCTGCCCCCCGGTCACACTGAACAACAAAATCATCCCGCAGGCCGACGATACTTGGGCTTGTTCTTGGATCGCCGACTCACGTGGAAGAAGCACATCGCAACCAAGAGGAAGCAACTGGGCATCAAGTTAGCGAAACTGTACTGGCTCGTCGGCAAAAGATCTCCACTATCCCTCGACAACAAACTATTAATTTATAAGACAGTTCTAAAGCCGGTGTGGACGTACGGCATCCAGCTTTGGGGAACAGCCAGAAATTGGAACATAGAGATCCTGCAACGCTTCCAATCCAAGTGCCTGTGAAACCTGGTGCAGGCCCCCTGGTACGTGACGAACGATACGATACACAACGACCTCCACATGAACACTGTTAAGAGTGAAATCCCCATATTCAGTGCCCGTTACCAAAACAGACTGGAAAACCACCCCAACAGTCTCGCGTTATCCCTCCTAGACAATAGTAACACCCCCCGCAGACTAAAGAGACACAACACTCTCGACATCCCCTTTAGAAAATAAAAGTTAGTTTTATTGTTTAAATTTTCATAGTGCCGTCAAAATCAATTTTTATTTGGGTTGTTATTGTCATCGAGTTATTCTTTTTTAGTTAAATTTATAATTGTTTATAGGAAGATTTCCGATGGGAAATTGTTCCGCTCCATGCTTTTTATTCACTATTTCGTAAATCTTTAACATATTTAATAAAATAAAATTATACTTAAGTCTTCTTTTTTTATATATCTGCTATCTGCATAATTATCATATATCCGATATTTAATAAGTTAAATGAATGATAATTATAATAATTCAATCGTATTTCACATTTAGTACAGGATCTTCAAATTTATAACCATTTTAGCATCAGGATAATACAATACCAATTCGGTAATAACATCAGAAACTTGATGACATTGTATTCGAATTTGTTAATATAATATACTATAATCCAAATTTTAACAATTTTAAAATCATTTTGGTTGGGGTAACATGATAGAAAATAATTTTGAAACCTCATACATATACATTACCTCATACATTACTTTACATATTTGATCTACTTGGTCCATTTACCTGTAATTTTAATTATTTTGTCTTTTGCCAAATAATATGTATTTCTGTACTGTTAAATGTTTACTTGCAGTTTGTAAAGTTTCTGTTGCAGTCATGAGATCTATTTTTTTTGTTTATAACAATTTTATGACAGTTTGGCCACCCCTGCTATATACCTATGATTCCTTGTCGAGGACTCTGCAGTTGGAAATTTTAGTGGCCTTTCTGCTTGTGGCCTTTCTGCTCTATTCATGACCACCAGGTAAAAACTTGCTATCCATTCCGTTAGAATGTTTCTTCTTGCATCAGTACGAGTCTCGCCCCATTCTGGGTGTTTCACGTTGCAATAGTATGTACTACTATTTTATTATTTAATATCCTTATTGCAGCATCTCTCCCGTGATCTAGAAACCACCCCCTGTACGTCTTAGCTTTATTTGTCTCGCTAATCACCAGGATATCAGCAGTCTTGTCTTTTTGTCTTGTCAGTAGAGTAGGCCGCTTTGCATCTATTCGCATTGAGTTGTATTAATTTAAACACCGCGCCTGATATTCCGCTGTTTTCCATTCAGCGCTTTACTATATTTGTTTTTTTTTAAACCTAGATGTTTTTTGCTGGTTAATATTTACACCAGAGAGTCGAACCGAAATTAATTTCGTTCTAAACCGGAACGTTACGTTCCAAGTAAATGTTTATCGTTTAGTACTGAACTGAAACCGGTTCAGTTTTGGTTAAAATTAAAATTTAAAATCGAAAACATAAACAATATAAATTAGTTAAAGTATTTTGATTAAATTTTATTTACCAAATTCGCTTCTTGTTATTGTTTTCAATTAATAGAAATTAGTAGAATATTTTATATTTCCTTACAAAACTCAAAGTGTTGAAAAAAATGTTTTCATTAAATTCTAATTGCTTCTCAAGATTTTCTGTAGATTTCATAATAAAGTAAGTGCATACTCACTGGTAAACTCAAACTCAAGGGTAGATTGCTTCCGTTTGCAATGTAGTGGAAGTATCCGACAGGTTGCATGCTCATGCGAAGAGTGCCGTTCATCTCTTGATCGTCGAGAAGCGCGACGACCGTGAAGTTACCCTCGGCGTCGCCGTTGGCATCGATGAACACCTGCGGGGTGGCAGCGTAGGTGACGGCATCGGACACGGCATCGGTGGTGAAACAAAAACAGAGAGAAACGCTCTTATTTATTTGGCCGCTCGTTTGTAGACTCCGTGCAAATATTTATTGTTTTCATGCGGTAGGAACGGTCAAACCGAACTAACATCGTGGCCCTGGATGGAATGGTACGAACTGTTGACTATCCTCTTCAGGATGGCCGTGCCGTTGCGTGGATCCTCGTTGTTCTTGAATACCTCTGTCAGGGCTCTCGCATAAATCATAACAGCATCGTACAGGTATGCTGCCTGAATAGGTACCTAAAATATGTAATATCATCGTTCATATTTTTTATACAAATTTTATCAAATTAAAGATTAAAAAAATGTCAATATTGTAAATATATTGTTTTTTCTATCCATATTCGATATGAGTTTGATATGGTTGAATGTATTTTTATTGATGTAACAATTTACTTACTAAATATAAAATTGGAACAAAATATCCTTTCTGAACATAGTTACACAATATAGAACAGCGTTAGTTACTTTTCTATCCTCTCACCTTGCATATGGAACAAACTGCTCTGTACAGATAATGTTAAGTACAATTTTTGTCTACATTTTAGTTATATATTGTTAATTATTTTATATTTATTTCTATAAATATTTCAATTATTAGACTTTATATTTTTTTTCAAATTCAACTTTGGTAATTACGAACATTATAAATATGTTTTTTAATATTATTGATAAACTGTCTATTTTATTACGTTTCTATCAATCCAATTGATACACATGTCTACAATTGAATGTAAATAATTAAACGATTTAATGAAAACCCGTAATAACTTTATTCTGTTTCCTGAAAATTAGATCTGCTAATTACAACATACATTACATTTACGGCCATGGATTTAATTACATAATTAAATTTCGTTGCAACTATTGTGGGTATTCCCTTTATGCGGAGCACTGTATGTGGACAACAAACATTCGTTCATTGTTTGCCAGTACCGGCTGCATACATTTTCCAATATTTGATTATACACTTCTGAATTGATCATCAAATTTAACAGTGTAGGCTTATACCAAAAAAAGGCGTTATATATAGGGTTTGTCGGTTTGTATATAATTCGAAAACCGATTTTTCAAGTATAACACCTGACTTTGAGGCTAGTTTTAAAATATAAAAATGAATTAAATAATATGTACAATATGTACAAAAAAAAACTAAAGAAATACAAACACGAGAAAGCAAAATTTAGATTTATTTTTAATGCTCTAGAAACGATTAAAAATATGAAATTAAATAATATTTTATAGTTATTTATGGTTATTCGTTTCGTTTATATAGTTTTCTATGAAATACATTTTATTTTGTTATAGATTTTTTTAAGTTGTAAAATCCTTTCTCTACTTTTTTTTTGCAAAAATTCGAAAACCGGTTTAAACTATTTTTTTTTAAATTCGATTTATGTATATACCATAGTTGAATATATTTTTAAGTATTTATGTCTCGATTAATATAACTTTAATTTGAAAATATAAGTTTTATGAGTTCTAAATCAAAATAATTTCATAATTATTCGAAATTAAAAGGACATAAACTATAAAATTATTAGTATAAATATCAAACAAATTATAAATCATAAAACTAAGTTTCCAGATTGATATGATTATCGCAGGATCCGGCTCTGGTTTGCATCCATTATCCTAAATTCCCTTAACCACGTCAATATGATACATTATCTTTTGTTGCGCTACTTGTTTGTCCTCACTGCCCAGTGACACGTGTTTGCGAACGTATACAGCTTGACAGAACATTAACAACAAATGCAACGACGGTAATATTATAGCAGACGCAAACAGTTTTTAAATGAAATATTCATATCCTAGATATGATACATATTTTATTCGACCATTAATCAATAAATTTAAATATTTCTAAAATTCATATTCTAAAATTTAAATCATATAACTTTAACATCAGTTATTTATTTATATTTTTAAGAAATTATATTATTTGAACTAAAAACTTTTTCTACATGAACCTATGAATCTATGAACCATCCAGATATATTATTTAATCTGTTTCAATTTTTCTCCCTCATTCTTATTTTTATATTGTCATATGAAGAACACAATTTGTCTACTTCCACAACATTTGACCAAATCTATAAATTTTTCTATAATTTATTCTCTATATTTTTTTGATATTATATTACAGAATGGTCATTTACTTAAATTAATGAAAAAATACAATAGTTTAAAAAATCACAATATTTTCATGCAATAATGTGATTATTGTAGATATTAAAAAAAAATCGATTATTTGAAACTGTAAGGTTACAAATTAAGAAATATATAAAACCATATTTTATGATTTCGAACGTCGGGATTTCGATACACTCGGGATTTCGAACGTCGGGATTCCAATACACTGGGAATTTCAAACGTCGGGATTTCGGTTGTCTGGCTTGCGATTGCCACCGCCGCCTGCTGCATCATTTTCAAAACGTATATATATTAACCATTTTTTTGTCATCTTTATATATGTATGTTTGCTATATATAAACAATGAACGCTTTTCTTATATAATATATAAGGTATTTAGATACCTCCATACAGACTCGGATCGATAAAAGTAATATAAACAAATGGAATGAGGCGTAAACTCACTTCAATAAAATAGGTAAACGGTTAGTAATTCTACTTACAACTTAGTATTGTTTGTGATCATAAATATTTCCAAATCTGTGTTTCGGACATGTTATTTGTGTTTTTTTGTGCAAAATTTAATAAAACTTGCATGTCTTCGAATAAAAAACCAAATAATAAAAATAACCATAGATTTGAAAAGCAAAATCATAAAAAGCGACACCAAGTTATACTTTTATATGGAACCCATTATCGTAGTTTATACGGGAAAAAATGTTTCAATCCAGAAATCCAGAACGGATTATGCTCATTAAGCGAGGTAATTCTAAATTCCCTTGCTTTTCCTTCATAGTTTACAACAGGTGCGGACTAGTTCAAAGGGAGGATCATTGGTGTAACCATGAAAACAATATTGAAAATCTCACCCCTCTTATCACATATGAAAAATATTGGTATTACCAAAACTATTAGGAATATTAAAGTAACTTTAAGAATTATTAAGAAAACTTTATAAACTTGTTTCAATGAAAAATCTATAGCAACAACACTCAATTAAGTGTAGTAACTTTTGTAAAGAAGTTTGAACTATATCGATTTATTATGGAACAGTATTTAGTGGTACCCATTAAAAACAAATACAAAGTTTTAGAACGAATACGAAATAAGACGGCTTTTTTGTAAAATCAATAAAAGTTTATTTTCACTAACCCACTTTCAATAACCTCATTTAGTAATTATATTAACAAGAAGCTTTCGCGCTGATTTTAGTTTCCTCTTCCTTTGCGTTCCTCATTTTCGATGGCAACGTTATTGAATTTCAATATAATCGAAGCGCATGTATTTATAATATTTAGTCGACGAGTGAAATACAGTAATTAATGAGTATCTGTTGGTCGGACGTGCGGTGATTAACGGTAATGAATGTGACCGGCTCGACTTACCGATATGCTGTCAAAAATTTTGTGGTGGTACGGAACGCAGAACGGTGGCTTCGCCGACGAACTCTTGATCTGATCGCAGATTTTCCTGAAAGAAACGAAACGGATTTGGTTAGAGTGAATTAAGCATTCGCCGCAGGAAACGGAAGTTGTTCTCCGCATACTTGTATTGGGGATTGCGTGGATGCGACGGGGTGAGCTTCAAGACGGATCTGAATCCCATTATGTCGCTCACGTTTCCCCAGGTTTCATTCAGGAACGGATCCAAGTAATCTGCAAAACGTCGACGAAATAAAACATCATCGAAGAAAAAAAGGGTATATTTATTCATTTCGACTTTCTTTGCTTGGTCACAATAAATAATAAAAAAAATCTCTTTGTACAGCGGGTTTCCATTTCAGTTTCCATTCATTAATTTCATATGTTTCAATCAAATTAAAATGAATAATTCGGAACAATGTCAAACATTTTATGCGCGTTTGAATATTTTCATGATTCGTGGAACGCTTTGTCGGGTTCTGTAGTACAAAATTAAATTGATGCACATGGAAATCAGGATTATATCGCCTGAGGGTCTATTTTCGACAAACTGATGTACATTCGGGTTGCAGTGCCCTCAACAAATATTTACTTTTATTTCATTTATTTTATCGATCGATTATTTTTTTTAAGTTGTTTTTACTTCCATTTCTTGACTATTTTATCTCTATCAAAGTTATAATCTAATATTTACTATGAAAAAAAAAGGAAAATAAACTCTACTTTGCGTGAGTCTGTAACAAACATAGTTTAAAGATAAGACTTACCTCTTTGTATGATATTAATGCGACGATTCGGGTCGTAGATCTCGTCGTCCACGGATATAACTACGTAATCACCAGAGTCGAGCAGCTTTCGACGCTGAAGACATTTGACGAAATCTACTAACGCAATGTGTTCCCCCACGAACACGTAAACTGAAAATATTAATAAAAACGAAGAACATTTATAACACAAAACAATAATAGAAAGAGAAAATGGTTTAGTTTAACTATGCTATTTTTCATCTTAAGAAGAAAATGCAAAAATACGTTACATTTTGTTCAGTTCTGATATTACTATTGTGCAAGCGTTTCGCAATGGACCTGCAAAATTTTCCTTCCTTTGTTCGCAAAGCCTACGTACATTTGAAATATATTTATCGCTGAATTTGCGAGAGACGAAGAAAATACAGATATATCAAAAGATTTTTATTGACGGATTCCAATGTATCCATTCTAAAAGTTCTATCAAGCATAAAATAAAATATTTAGAAAAATAATATAAATCACATAAAATATCCAATATGATTTATCGCTGCAAATTGTATTCATTTGTTTAATAAATGAAAATGTAAAAAAAAACTGTAATTACTGTAAAGATTGAGACTAAAAAGCTTCAAAAATAATTCCTTTTAATTTGGTAAATGTTGAAATATTTAGGTTAATTAAGTTCAAGAAATATCTGAGAAAATAAATAAATACCATTAAATATTTCCTAGCGCGTTTATTTTATCGTTCACCTACTGACACGCCGCGTCAACAAGAAACGATTTTGTTTTCAATTTTTCTAAATTAATCATTAATTATTCTTTATGACGTAGATTGAATGCAAACAAAATCTAGGACGCAATTTTCTACTTATTATATTAAAAAAGAAATGTAATTGCAAATTAAATACGATACGTCGCAAAGAAAGTAAACAGATTGCACAATTTTAATCCCCATTAAAACTATTTACGTTTTTTATTTCAAAGATATTGCATAATATTACTGAATAATCTATCTATGAATTATGTAATTAATATTATAATTTCTATATAAATAGTGAATGATCTGAGTGTACAAAAAATATTTTTTTTACATTTTAATAAAAAAAAATAAATTTAAATAATTTATTGATACTTTCGATTAAGTCAAATTTGTCAAATTTGTGAAATTAAGAACGTAGAATAAATATAAACCATTCAAATTGATCTAATTAAAAATTTATGTTATGAAAGCTTGTAATGAGATGTAATATTTAATGTAATAATTATTATTAATTATGCTGACAAAGAATTAATATATTCTGCTCGGAAAATAGACAGATTTTGAAATTGTTTTAAGAAAATAAAATATTTATATTTTCAATTTATTAAAAGCGACACTTCAGGATTACTTAAATATTTTTCTTTCATCTAATATTCCTTAATGGTTTCATGACATTTATTAAAGATCTCCAATGAAAAAATGCAAAACATAAAATGAAGTCTAAGGGAAATGTGAAAAATATAGATTATTCATTTACCTTGTCTTATGAGTAATTAATTTAATATTACTTCTATTTTTTTAAATAATAAATATATATGTATATATATATATAGCAATACCTCGCATAGTGCTGTTTCGATCAGTGTGGGCGGATACACTATAATACGGTTTGAAAATTTCAAAAGAAACTAAATTTTAATTGAGCAAAAGAAATATAAATTCTAAAAAATAATACACACAATTATTTTTGTTATATATAGCTCGGTGTTTCCCGAACTATCGACATCTTTGTATTCCTTTTATAATTTTCGTAATTCTGAGTATCCCTCGACATTTTTTTTTGCATATACTTTAATATTAATCAAAATATACTTGTTTTTCCTCTTTTAGTACATAAACAAAATAATAAAAAACGGTTCCACATCTAAGAGCCTTTTCCTTTTTTTACTTAATGTCTACAAATGCAGAAGAATGTTGAATGTTTTTCAGGACTTTTTTTTATTAAAACTGGATACACATGTTGTATTTGCAACAAGAATTATGTTATGAAGTTATGTTATCGTAAAGCAACAATAAAGCTATAATAATTTGAGAATGATAATATATATTTGGAATTGGAATATTAATCTTTCAAACCGTTAAAGTAAAATAATTTATAAATTTTATTAATATTCGAAAAAAGTTTGTTTCATCTAAGTTCAAAATGAAATTGCTTTAGGATAATTTATTTTAAAGCTTAATAAAAATCAATAAAACTATAAGGTAATATTATTTACTGTCTCAGAATAAATATAGGTAGAATGCAAGGATAGAAAAATGCGAGAAGCGAAATAATAAAAATTGGATGCAAGATGAGATCAGAATATATAAATTCTATAGATACAATATCGATAACTTGATATATAGTATAGAATACTAAAATTTTCTATAAAAAAACGTTTTACACGGTTTGTACTTTGAAAAAAAAAAAACAAATAAGAAACATTTAAATATAAAAATAATTATCGTAGCGTTATTTAATTAAGTTTTATTGAAATTAGATATTATTTTTTATTCAAAAATATTGTTACAATATTATGGAAATATTAAGCAATTTATAGTAAATAGGTTTTTAACTAAGTATGTTTATAAAAAGAGGAGATACATTGATTATCTCTGTTAATTGAAAATAACCAAGCTTTCTTAATAGATATGACAAACAAATTCAGAAATATGAACGTTCATTAATATTGATTTGAAATACTGAGCAAATATGATTAGTTTCACTTCTTAGTTTTACTTCTACTTTTTTGTAGTTCCTTTTTTATATTTATGATATTATTGTAAAACTAAAGGATACATTTATTAATTAGTATGACATATTTTTTATGTCGTATAATTTTTTTCATAATCTATTTATCAATGTACAATCTTTCCCGGTGGATAGACACAATTATGATGATTTGATTTTTTTTAAATTTGTTTGTTAGCTGTCGTTTTGTAGGTTAACTTTAGTATTAGTCGCCCCTTTATGACATATTTGAATAAACTTTCTTAGTTATGATACTAAATATATAGAAATAGGTAAATGAATAATCAGTTAACTTAAGGGTTGGTAACCTGCTGCTCCTGATTGTGTTGTGTCTCTTTAGTCTATGGGAGGTATCACTATTGTCTAGCAGTGATAACGCGAGATTGTTGGGATGGTTTTACAGTCAGTTCTGGTAACGGACACTGAACTTGGAGATTTCACTCTTTACGGTGTTCATATGGAGGTCATTGTGTATCATGTCGTTTGTGACGTACCAGGTGCAAAACTGAAGACTTAAATGTTTCAAATGAATAGTCTGAATAAGCGGAAAAAAGAAGAAAAAGTAGTACGCACCACTAAAACGAAATGTTTTACAAAACATTAAAAACAATCGCATTGGAAAGTATTTAACATTGACCTTCTTAAAGTGAAATCCACGTGTGTTGAGTCAGAATGTCTGAGTGAGAAGATACATTTGTCAACTGTGTGCACATTTTAATTCTCAGAAATGAATTAAAAAAAATGTTTTGTCGAGTCTGGTCTGTTACATTATCGTGATTGTTTAGTTAATTTTAAATAATTTATTACAACTTAACACCTTATTGTTAATTATTATCTTTGACTTGTTTATAATGAAATAATGTACATGCTTATTTTTATTTTGTTAATGTATTAAAATTTTATTGAAACTTAATATTGTTAATTACGTAATAAAACTATAAAAAAAATACCAATTAAAATAATTACAGTTTATTTGGATGACCTAAGAATAGTGCAATTAATGATAGCTTGATATAAATAAAGATACAATTACATCTTCATTTATATTCTGAATTATTTTATTTATTGCAAACATTTGTGGATGTAATAATATTAGGAAATTGGATGCTTTAAAATACTATTTAATATCAGTCATATTACGTTTCATATGTAAGTAAAATTTTAGCAAAGCTGTATCATGTAATATCCGCTTGAAAGAATGCAGACACGCTTAACACATAAAATTTGAACTGATCTCGTTTATTACACGGATGATGCGCCGGGCAATAAAGCCGTTGCGCTTCCATTTAAAAAGTGTTTAATATCATACTGACTTCTAGTCCTCTTGTAAGTATCCTCGACGATGAGGTCCATTTGGTCGATGTGCCTTGGTATGTAATCCGAGTAGTGCTTGGTGTCGGTAACGACCAATCCATGAGCTTCCGAGAGTTCCTTGAAAATAAAAAAGAAAAAAAACTCGCTTTATAGAAATACCTAAACCGCATTTCGCTTCATTCGTAAGGTAGATAAAATACAATTAATATAAAAAAAAACTATTGGGTGATAAAGTACCTTGATAGCTTCTGGGACTTCACTGCCTGACGCCGGATGTTGGCCAGACACTACAACGAATCGTTGCCATTTAAATGCGATCAGTAAAGCAACCACACTCTTAGATATTTTGCTTAAAGGAGGCAGTGTCCTCGCAAAGGTATAAAAAACCCTTTTGTCACTAACTTTCGTATCGCTACATTTCTGAAAGGAAATAAAATTGTCATCATAAAATACAATTAATGCATTAAAATGATTATACTTTACAACCTAAACATATGAGTCTTCATACACGAATAACGAAGATTTTATATATATTCGAATGAAATAAAAGAAGGTTTCAAATCCGGAAAAGTACAAGTTCGTACTAATTTTTTTTTTGAACCCAATTTTTAATGATAATATAAATTATAATTATTTTATTTCGACGGATTTAACGGAAATATGTATAATTGTGATTGATATAATACATAATTCTCAATGAATTGTATAAAGGCACAAAGATTAAACCAATTTTAATACGCATTATCACCTTATTTTCTGTCTGAGCACACACTGACAGCTTGAAGAATTCTATTATTGTTTTTATCTTGTCGTTTTTTTTGCTAACTTATTTGAGTACATTTTGTTATCATTTTCCGAGTGGGGAAAGGATCAATAGTCCTTTGTAACAGTTGATAATTTGTTTTTATTATTATGATTATATACATGTTTTATTTTTTTATTCGTGTATGTGACTGTTGTAATAAATGTTATTGTTAATTGTGTAATAATTTAAATTAATAATTAAAAAAAGCATACATTATATATTTCTTACAAAAAGTTAGTAATAATACTATACTATTTATGCTTATAGAATTAATTAATTACATGTTTTATTATAATATTTAATATTCTTATTATTGATTCTATTTTAAACATTGAAGAAAATTGATAAAGAAATTAATACATATGTATGATGAACATTTTACTGAAATAAATAGTACCTCTTCAGTCGCTGGGTTGTTAAATTATTGTCAAGAAGATTGACAACTAATACATTTGGATATTTGTCTAGCCTCTTTTGGTACCGGCTTTCTTTTTTTACCTTTTAGAAAATCTTTTTCATTTAAAAAATATTCTTCTCCCCTTCTCCTAGCAAACTTTTTCTTCGATATTTAATCATACATTCCGAAATTTTTCTACATTGTGTAAGATCTATAAATGTATATAAAAAAACGAAAGTCGGAGTGCAGAGTTCTAAGAATTCTCACATATTATTTCTTTCTCATTTTTAATTAAAATTTTATTGTTGCTGCTACTCGGAATATATTTTTATAAGTAGTTTCTATTAATTATTAACTTTTATATTTTTCTTATATTATTTTCAAAATATTATCATGTTTTTGCTAATTATTATCTTGAGAAACTAAATATGCAATATTTACAATTCAAATAAGTTTCCTGATATATATCGCATATAGTACAATATTTTCTAAGAGATTTATATGTATTTTTTAGCTTCTGCGGTAGTTTAATTTTGTAATTTTAATTAAAGTTTGAAGTTTCAATCTAAACTGTTTTCTCTACAAGTTTGCAACGTTTCTGATCGCTGAAAGAATGTAGACGTTTATTATTCCATACAATTGCACTAATTGAAAATATATTTCTAAATAAGTTATTTATTTATAATTTTACAATATTTCTTATTATTTTAATTTTTTTCAATATAATTCACATTTTGGTGTACATAAATTAACAACTACTATTAAATTAATCTGTCGATTTAAAATCATATGTATAGAATATTCATTGAGAAAAGAATATGAAGATAATTATAATTAAAAAAATATGTTATCATTTATTTATATCATTTATTAATGTATATTTTTCGGACATATTGCAATCCTATACAAAACTACAATATTACAATAGACAACAGAAAGAGACGTCGACTACTTTACTTTATGAGTATCAAAAAGGGATTTGAATTGTTCGAAGAGTAACATATTTCCTTTTCTATTGAAAATCTTTGTTGGTCATGAAAATATAAATAACGCCTTTTGATGCAAATAATGCGCGGGCTGTTTGTTTAAGCTTATGCATCGAAAGGCCAACAAAAAAATCATACATATAAATAGAGTGAGCAAACGGAAAACAAGGAAGCGTGTTTAGTTTAGATGGGAATCACGAAAAGCAATCCGTTAGAAAGCGACTGAAGATTGCGTAAATTGTTTGCCTAAATCAACAGTTTGTTGTTGTTTGCGATTATGAAAGGGGCTCAGGATGGATCAGCGACAATTGGGACGGGGGAGGTCGGTTGCGACGGCGGCACGTTACATTATAATTGCAAAAGTAACGCACAGTTTTTCAACTCGAGGCGGTATAAAACGGACCGCAGAATCCAATTACCGTTCGTTAATTGCTGCCCTTGCATATCGAATTCACGATATCATGCCTCTTCGCAAATGGTTTTAATTAAACATGTTACATTCGTTTAAAGGTTGTCCGAGGAAATATTACTAAAAAACACAAACGTTCCAATCGATATTAATTAATACAATGCAAGTTTCATAAAAAAAATACCTTTACGGAAGTAACTGAAATGTAAGTTCAAAACTAATTTTCGATGTATTAAATGTTTTATGTAAATAAAAAAAACATTTAAATAAGTTATTGAAACATAACTTTTATAAAAAAAATAGAAGCAAAGAAAGGCCTATTGACCCTTTTGCAAAAGTTGACTTTTTTTAAACTATTGTATTGAGATTTTATTTTGTATTTCTTGTTATAATAAATATTATACGTTTCTGAATTTCCGGATTTTTACAACACTAAGATGCAACTAGAATGGCTACTAACACCAGGAACTGTTTCACATTCACAGAGTGAAATCAGTTTACGCCTGACTCCATTTGTCTATACTTTTTATATTTTTTTATTTAAAAAAGCGTATATAGTTTGTTAATATACTGTAATAATGGTTGGATACAATACATTTTTGTTATGCTTTTACAGCAAACACTAATTATATTTGAAAATTATATGAACAAAGATGACAAAATCGAAAATGATTAATATATTCTAAATATATTAAAAAAAAAATACACATAATATGTGTACACAAATTTTGAAAATGATGTATCAAGCGCACAATCTAGGACTTCTCTTCTCCTTGTCACTCGTTAAGCAAGTCATTTTTGTTACAATTTATTTTGTTCGTTAATCGAAGTGCTCGTTAATCGAGGTTCAACTGTTTGTTTAATTTAAATAAAATAATTTTAGATAAATGGTTGAATTATAACTTTAATTTAAAAGTAAAGCATAATATATAAAGTAAAAAGTAAATCTATAATAGATATTTAAAGTAGACTATCCATTTACTTAATACGTTTTACTTCCATTACCACAACTTAACCTTATTCAACCAACTGAATCCTATTCAGTTGGCCTTTATTTAGTTTTACTAGGAAATATAAAGGAAATAATTATTGCAAGATGAATTTAATTGTTCATAAAATGGTTAGCAAATAACAAGCGGATACTCGCTATAATTGAAACTTGATATTACATTAAAAAATGTATATTTATTAGTAAAAACACTTATAAGTAAAAAGATTTTTGTTAAGTAAGTAATAAATATAAATAAATGCAAAGACAAATATATTATGAATCTATGAAAAATGCACAAACTCATCTTCATTGGAAGTGGGAAGTTTTCAAGTTATTAATGAGGACACCAGTCGTAATCCAATTTTATAAGTAAAATTTTAAGCAGTTCAGTGAAGTTATTTATTTTATTTTTAATTAAAGTTTTAAAGAGCTCGCTAATTACCTTGAAAAGTAATTTAACGGTTCCTACTTGAAGACGGATCCTTTTTAGTACTACATAAACATAGAAAGTAATTAGAACATCTGCATATCAACAATCAAAAGAAATACATGCGCATAATGCGGTTCTTGGACTGTTTGAAACCTCACAAAAGCTACTTGACTGTTCGATGTCGATTTTTGCTAAGACTTTTTGTTTGTTTATAATTTTTATTTATAATTTGCCAATATAACAATAAGCGGAATAACGTTTTTCTAATATCTATAAGGGAGATCAAGGATGTTATGCTTTTTTAGTCTATGGGGGTTTCATTATTATCTAGTTAGTAGGGTACTTTTGTAATCTAGTTTGATATCGCTCACTAAACAAAGAGATTTTACTTTGATTCCTAGTTGCGTCCGTTTAGTTGTTTGTGTTCCATGCAAGTCTGCGATCTAAAATTATACGCAGGTATTTGGCATCATCAGTTTTTGGTATTAAATTATTAAAGTAACTGGAGGATAAGTTCCTTTTTTTAGGGTGAATGTTACGTGACTAGATTTTGTTTCATTAGGTTTAATTCGCTATTTAACCATTTTTCAATTTCATTGAAGTAGTCTTGAAGCTCTTGAGTTGCAACGACCGGGTTTATATTTGATGACAGAATTACTGTATCATCGGCATAAGTTGCAACTGCGGAATGATTTGATTGGAAATAACTGCGTTACCCCAATTTCGATCCTAATATAATATTGTCAATCGCATAAAAATGATTTAATTATGTGTGTGTGGTAATAATTTGATCTTATATAATAATTTTTTGACTAAAATAATCAATTTAATTAAACTACATATTTATTTAGACCATATTATTATTCATAGTATAAATAAATGCATGTAATATAATTTTAACACTTTTACATTTTTATACACAAGTACGTTTTTTTAGGTCAAGTTCAGATAGTTCCAAGTCTTGCTCATTGCGGCATAATAAAATTTTAACTTCTTACATTATTTGCTGAAAGAGATGACAATAAAATGATACATTTATTATATAATTTATTGAGCTCGAAACTTTGTTATGATAACAATACTTCATAAAGTATTTTTTATTAAACTTTTATTATTTTTTCCATTAAAAGTTTTTGAATGATTATAACATGATTGCATTATAATTAAAATATTGAATCTTATATTAATTATCTTAATAAATTATAAATTTTAATATTCATTATTAAAACCGTGGTTGAAGAAACAATCATAATTTGAATGTATGCATAATGTGAATGTATGCATTCTAATTATTAGTCTCATAAATTATATTAATAAATTTTAATTAATTATTTCTAACAATAGGATTGTGAATTGATACATACAGCATTATTCAATTAAAATATATTTAATTGAAGTTTAGAAGAGCAATTAGTTTCTTATTATATAAGGAAATATGCGATATTGCTATTAATTTTATTGTAATGAATTTCAAGCGTTTGCAGAGAAGTGAGAATTACTCTAAGAGCTTCTTTTGTACTGTTCATATTGAATCTGAAACTGCAGCTTCGCACAACTCCTGTATATATTGACGACTGCGTCTTATGTTTTTCCGCAGCGCCGCTCTGGGATTTGCATGTGATCATATGCATTTTCTGAATTGACTGATTTCCATCTGGAATAAGGGAAAACGATTTAAAACAACAAACAAAACGTGCATGTATTTCTCTTATAAAATAACTTTGCACTTTATAATGTTTGATGATTTACAAATTGTTAAGTAGTTGAATCAACAAACTAAAATTATTACTCATTACTTAATTAATTTATTTATAATAACTATAATCTGTTTCAAACAAAACAATATTATAAGCCAGGGGTGGTCAACAAGTCGAACGCCAATTTTGGTCGATCATGAGGCCATTCTGGTTAAGAATGAAACAAATTAAGTCGCTGGGAAGTGCGTATCGAGCTAGAAGGAGACTGTTGAGTTTGGTGTTTTCTTTGGTAGGTCAGGTACTTCTAGAACTACCCTCGTACTTACTTGATTAGTTCTCGGCTACAGACGACTCAGCTGAAGTCGTTAACAGAGTTAGTAACTGCACTACATTAGCGTTTAATTTTCTTGGAAAATATTTAATTTAATATTTATTTTGTTTTGAATATTTAATTATTTTCAGATACGTAAGGAGAAACAAGAGTAGAAATGATGAATGTTGCTTAATATGCCTTACATCGGCAGACATTTCTAAAAAGGATAATCTGGAGAGACTTTTTGGCAAATAGATTTTCAGCAAAATACCGAATGGAGAAAACGTAAAGTTAGGTATCTTAAAACTCAATTATTGAAGCCAGAAGCAGAACTACTGTATCATCTCTTAGCAAAAAACTGTAAACGATTTTACAAGGATGAATTTGTAAACGAAACTTTTTTAGAAATATTAGATTCACTTTTTAAAGATTTTAAGAACAACAGTGAAATTATTTCTGCAATTCAATATTTACAACTGTCTCCAAACTCTGACTGTTATGCGACGAATTGAGAAGATGAGTGGAAATGTAAAAGAGCAGTTCTTGTGTTTCCTTTCAATGTGATGAATCAACAGATATAAGTAATACAGCACAACTACTTGTTTTAATTCGTATGCTTTTTAAAGATTTTACATTTAAAGAATTGTTGCTTTTTATATTAGTTTCAATAACAACGAATGGCATAGCAGAAATGATAGGTCATAAATAGATTTATAGCCCTGTGTCAAAATAATTCACCAGCAAGTGTTATAAATAATGAACATTTTCACTCGTTTAAAATCGTTAATTCAATTCGAGAAAGTTCCTTCAAACGGAAGAGACTCCGAGACTTCATCAACTGCAGTTTGATGAAGGCCAATCTTAATTATTACTACATACCGTTGTAAGATAGCAAAGCAGAGGTAAATTTCTGCAAACATTTCGTGATTTATTGCCTCCCTCATTTAAACTATGCACACAAAAGTTTACCACTAGCTGTTAATTTACCTAGTTACCGTCAAACTGTGCTCGATTGACATCACAAAGATTTTCAACTCGCAGCAATAGAATGGTAGGTAGCGTTGAATATGTCGAATTTTGTGCTTGAAAACTACAATTTGCATTAATTTTCTGCTACCATTTGAAGAAAACGGCTGCAGAATCGCATCGATTGCTTGTCGCAGCTTACGGTGAGCATGCTCTTGGTAAATCACAGTGCTTTGAGTGGTTTAAAAATTAGTAGAAAATTTGGACGTGAAAAATGAAAAACGTGGAAGACCATCGAATACGTTTGAAGATTTGCTACCGACAACAAATGATCGATTTGACTAAACAACTAAAATATCAAAAAAGGCAACACAAATTCAATTTTCTTCATGATAATTCTCCAGCACACACAGCAAAACTGGTCAAGAAAACGATTGAGGCGTTTAGTTGGGAAATACTCACCCAACTTGGCTCCGTTCGATTACTACTTATTTGCATTGATAAGATACAGCGCTTCACTTCTTACTAAAATTTAAGGAAATGACTCGATGATTGGTTTACCTCAAAAGTGCCATCATTTTTTTACATGACATTCACAAATTGTCAGACAGGTGGAACAGCTATACATTTATAGCAAACAGTATATTATATTATATACATAATAAAGTATTTATGAGATGACCCTTCCAATCGATCCGATAACGTCGGTAGATATTGCAATGCACATTCGTAAACAGATAACATATAAAAACCCAACTGCATACGATTTAATTCCTGGAAAGATCCTGTAAGAACTACCAATAGAAGTAATGTAACATTCTTAACATTATTTTTCCTGATTACTAAAATATATATACATATGCTTTACAAATTAAATATATATATATTTTAAAAGCATATAGTAGTTTTTAATTACCCGATAAATGCAACACACAGTTTTTTATATAGATATACTGCATATTATTTACTATATTTAAAAATATTTACTAGTACATGTGGGTGGATCAAGGAGTTATCAAAATTATTTTTTATATTATTTAACAATTAAATTTGTTTAAACCTTTGGTTATTATAATTAATCAAACACTATATTATAATTTTAATTTAAAAATATTAAATAACATTTGTTTATAAAATTGTAATAGTTTGAAACATATATTTCCTTATATCCTTTTACATATATTTAAAATATTTTTAATAATATTTAATAATAAAGAATAAAATATATACATTTATATATTAATTATATAATTATGTTGCAATAAATAATATTGTTGTTAATATTATATTATAATACAAAATCTTACTTGTGCACAATGTCTATTACTTTGAATTATTGTAACTAAAAAAAATATGCACATAAAGTTTTTTAGGTTTAAGTAACTTTCCATGTTAATGTCGTTATGGAATTTTCATGTGCGTTTTATTTACAAAAGAAACCAAGTAACATGAATAATACACGACATTTCCAAAACATATTTTGAATTACAAAATTATTATGTTACTAAATTATAATAAAAAAATAAGTTAAGTTAATATTTAATTAAAACCATATACTTTCATGAATGTTTCTGTCCATGACATATAATATGCACCAAAGCTCTTTTAGATCTTCTTCAATATTATGCAATTTTCAACAAAGATTCGAATAGCTTTAATTTAATTATTATATCAAGTTTTCTTCTGATTAAAACTGATATTTGCTGTTTGGACATTACTTCTTCCGTTCGCATTTGTTATTTGCCACCTAATTTGCATTATTCGAAAAGGTTAGTGAATGACTGGAATAATATTATAAAATCTCCTGAGGCGCCGTTGTCGTCTTTAATTGTTTCCTTCCACGTCTTCGGACTCAATCCGCTCTTTATTTAGCATCGAGTTATTGTTCATTCACACCCTTTACATAACTTAATTACACTGCGTTCCTCTTCCGACCTTTTGAACAAAACACCAGCAAAAAGAAGGATTGTGCATTGCATTCGAAATCACTAATTACGTGCGGCCATGCGAATTTGAATGGGCGCATGTTACATATTAAATCGGGCGATTCTCCACCCTCCCTTTGCGAATTTCCCTTTACTACTGTGAGCCGCATCGCATCCACATTTTTAAGTACGTTTAGCAATTAAAATTTGTAATTTTCAAGAAGCGCTTCCTACATAGAAGAAAGACAGTTCTAATTATGCAAAGGAAATAAAAATAATAATAACATTTATTTCGGCAACCATAATACAAACTAATATAAGAAAAATAAAACTAAATTGAATTGTTGCAAAGGGCTACTGACCATAGGTTTTTCTGCTCGCAAACGTAATATTATACGCAATACTTAAATTACAAATATTTTATTTGTTCAAATTGTGGATATATTTATAATTTTATAATACTGCTAGAATTTAAATTACTACCAAATTTCATTATAATTTCTATAAACATTTTGTTTGCTAAATTTCTATATATTTATATCAGTGACAAAGTTATAACTATTGTAAATATTTTTTATTGCAGTTTTTTTGTTCTTGTATTTTATTTTAATCAGATTAAACTGATTTTTATTGTCTGATGTTGCAAAGTGTTCCTATTATTTAGAGATATTGTTTAGAGATAGTTTTCAGAACCCTTGTATTGCTGCAAGTAGAAAATACGGTTGTGTTGTTGAAATAACCTCGATTTTAATATTTAAAAATGGAACGTTAAATATGATGGACAGCGATTTTCACTACAGCATAATTTTATATTAAACTCGGAAGTCCTTCAACGTTCTAGTGCTTACAAGGGAGTATTGTCCTTATTTTATTATAACTTACCTTTTGTGTTTTACAATGAAAATTTGCTTTTTTTTTTCTAGAAATGCGATTCATACTAAATAATGTACAAGCCTGGAATTCTTATTACAATTCCAGAAAATACGTCAATTAGGATAGTTAAGAAGAGTTATGGGCTTCTTTGGACTATCTATTATCTTGTACATCGATTATGCTCCAGTACATTAAATTCTTTTCAGAAGTGTTTGTATTAAAACTAAGTAATATATGTTATATGTATAATATACATTTACGATGACTGTTAGTAATTCTAATTGATTGTAGATTGTTATTAGTTGCATTCTTAACAACTCAAATAACCTTTAAATAATATTAGTCTGTATTTTCTGTTGAAAATTCAGGAGGCAGCACGTAACGCCACGATTGTAGTTTTTGCTAGTAATTTTTTTTTCTCATCAAAAGAGTCGCGCTTTTCGTTCCGGTATACGGTTACGTTCCAAGTAAATGTTTATCGTTTCTTTTTCGATTTCGTTTCGTCTAAAAATTTCGGTTCAGTATCGGTTGGGTTCCAGTTTAGTTCCGGTTAAAATTTAAATTTAAAATCAAAAAACAAACAATTTAAATTAGTCAAAGTTAAAATTTCAAATCGAGTTTTACTATGGTTTTCGATTATAAAATTGACAATACAAAATAAATAAACGTTAATTAAAATTAAAAATTCATTATTTTATTGTTATAAACGAAAACAAAAAAACATTGCACATAAATAAAGTAAAACTCTAACAAATTAAAAAGGAAAATACAAAAATAATAAATAACAAGAATTTTATTTGGAAATTTCAAATGAAAATAAAATTAATATTTAATCTACACATTAATATGTTCTTTAAATTTGCTTCTGATAAATTCATTCTTTTATAAGTTAATATATGCTTTAGTACCGAAAAGATTATTTTTGCACTATCTTGTGTATCTGGTACAGCCAATATTATTTTTGCAAGATTTGATAAATCCGGGAAAAGAATATTTTCTCTGACCAGTATTTTAATAAATTAGTGTTCTTTGGTTCTCTAGCAGGATTAAAATTAGAAATTTAATGGGACAAAGACAAATGGACCATATTACTATTGCCTTTGCGGATTTTCTTCTTTCTCAATTATAATCATTCCCAGTTCTTTTTTTTTTGTGGATACATTTCAAGATCTGATAAATTATTTAATGAATGAACAGTTTTGTGCCTCTATTCATTAATAGCTGATGTGGTATTTGAATTTATAGACGATGATATACGAGCAACTTTATTCAAATAAGCGGGAGCAATATCATATGATATGGTGTTAGTAAAATTGGATCTAGGTATAAAGCCGCTAAGACGTAATCCATTTCTAAGAGATTTTTCTCTCTCTCTTCCTGAGAGCTTCATGCATTATCTGACTTAAAGTAGATTTATTTTGTGTTGCGACAGATTTTATTTTTAATTCTAGACACAGTGCATAAAAATAATTGCTCATTTTGCTGCATTAAAGTAGTAATTTTTAATAACTTGAAAGTAGATATAAATAATGGAGCAAAAACCCATTCTTCATCATGCAGACTTAAATATGTGTGTCGATTCGCTATTTGATCACAAAAATCTCTAAATTCTATGAGACGTTCAACATATCGTAGGACAGCATAAATAGTCAGTTATAATGTGTGTGCAGCGCATCTTACGGAAGTGACCATATTGTCTTAGCATAAGGTCTTCATGTATAATTACATTTTGATCAGCTTCAATTTTATCATCTTCATCTTGCAATTCATCATTTAATAAATGTACTGGTTCCATTGTCAGTTGTTATAGTCTAAATTAATATCGTATGATTTTAAAATTTGCAGTAAAATTTTCTTAATATATTCACCCGTTTGGCGCTCTTTTATCTCGATCATTGCTAATAAAAAATAATATTGTCTTCTAAAATGCACTGCACGTTCAAACCTAATACAGATCGTGGCAATATCAAGTTTTAAACTTAACATTTTATTGTGAACTTCGCTTTTTATTTTTATTTCATCTGCAATTGAACGGACGTTTTCCTTTATATTCTCAGCATTTATTACTAAGTTTGTATTTGTGTAATATCTTTTTTTATTAATTTAATTTTATTTGTTCTAATGTTAGTTGTTTTACACTTTTGCTTGCCCTTGTTTCTTTAAATTTTCTCTTTTTAGTTGTTGGTTTCTTGAGACATTATTGTTTTTGTAGTTCTTCATATTTGACGTGATGAAAACGCTCAATAAATATGTTGTTCGAATTTTGCGGCGTGTTTTCCATTTATTGTAAAATTGTTTGTAATTTTATCAAAAAGTTTTTCTGAAAATTCAAAAACCGGTTTTGTAGATATATTTTGAAAACTTTTTTTAAATTGGTATAAACCGCTGCAATTTACCTTTATCTTTCATTCAGTTCAATAAGAATTAGTCAATATTTCACATTAGGATTATGTCGTTATTCTATTTTTTTATAATGCTATTGAAAGAAATTATTCTTATTTTAAAAATTACATGGTTGGCATGCCCAATAAAAATAGATGTATTCAATTGACAGAACGTTGTCACTTTGACATTACAATTGTTATTATTACATACACGGTGACAGCTGTCATTTACATTACACCTACAATAATTACAGACATTCATATCTGTGGGTAGTGGACGTAGTTTTTGTTATTCACATATATTTCGTATCATTCAACTATAAAATCGTCGTTTCAGCTACATGTGCAGCAATACATAGATGATGCCACCCGGAGCGAGAATACGAGGAACGAAAGGAATAATTCTAGGAAGAAGAAAAAGGTCGTCTCGCAGCCATGGAGAAGGTAATTTCACGTACTCTAATCGCGTAACCTAAGCCGACTCCCGTCTGACCTAGTTGTATTAGTTTCAAAACAAATGAGCTCGGGCCACGAACCCATCGAAAATTAATATATCATATTTTGTTTAGTCTTCCCTCTCATCTATATCACCATTTATTATGAATATATTGTATTAAAATTACAAACTCAACAAATAAAAAGAAATACAAGTATAAAATTTATAAATTATATTGGGTTGATCGGAAAGTTCCGGTGTTTGCTAAATAAAAACAAGAATTGTTAATGATATTTCAACCATCTTTAGATAAAAGTTTTGTTTGAAAATAATGTTTATTTTAGACTGATAATTTTCTATTACTGTAAAGCCGAAAATGTCAGTAAAGCAATAACTAAGATATATTCTAAGTTCTAAATTTAAAGCTGATGATTTCAGCATTAAAGTTCTACTAGTAATAATGATTGATCGAGAATAACTCGCACTACACGACAAGCGAATGAGCAGAGATATTATAAATATCAAAAACAACTATCGACGAATGTTTTTGAACACACCGTTAAGATATATGAGTTTTACACAATTTAGGGGACAAAAATCACGACAATGTCAGCACTTCTATTTCTTTTACTACACAACAAAAATTGTTGGAATAGGAATTGTATTTGCAAAATTCCATTAACAAGAACGATTAATTTGTAGTCGACATAAAAACCACCTGAAAATTTTTTTTTGACGAAAAACCTAAAACCTTCTGAGAGGATGTAATGTTTAAGTTGGCTGAAAGATCGAGAAAGGTTTATAGATCAAAAATGGTGCATACATAATTTTTCGTAAAAAATCGGCACGAACTTTCCGAATAACCCAATATTTGTGTGAAACATAATACATGACTAAATAATAATCCGGTTCGATTGAAAGTAAAACAATAAAAAAGCTCACAACGGTAGGAACAAGGATTATAACTGTATTGTATTATTGATGACTTTAATCTCGCAAACGCCAACACGATCTTAATTAGAGTTGTTGATAAGTGTGCTGATGTAATTATATTTACTTGGTCAAGTATTTTCTTTTATTATTACTTCATTGTATATAGCCACCCAAACTTTTCTATTAGTATACTTCGAAAATGTATATACTTCATTCTTCTATAACTATGTAATGATATTAGTTTGATAATAATAAAAAAACGAATTATGATCTCTGTAAAAAAAAACAATTTTATCTAAAAGGCAAAGTTTAAGCTAATTATAATTTTAAAAATTTGGCATGTACAGATTAATCATACTACGTTCTATAGAATATTAAATCTAATTATTTAGCAAAATCAAGTAAATATTTATGTATACCGAAGCATTTGAAATAGATCAATCAAAGCAATTAACATATCTTCATTTAAACTCTTTTTTCTTCCTCGTAAGAGACACGAGCACCTATATACGATCATCTAGAGTCGGAGTCGAGGTTGGAGCCTGAGATGTGAAGGCATTTGTCTTAAAATGGATTAAACAGTTGACGTATTGAGGCGGAATTCCAATGCTTTCAAGAGTATTCTTCAAGATGGATGCAGAAACATTATCATTATCGTTTCATGTGCTGAATCCTTGGCACGACTCAAAGCGGCAGTCAGCTCTCCGAAATCAAAAGGCCTGGTCATTTCATCATCAATTCTTGGAGAGACGGACAGGAGAATGTGGTCCGGAACTCGAGCAGAGTCGGGAGCTAACTTTCTGAGGAATTCGTCATGCCAATCTCTTCGCATCTCTGTTCAGAGGAGTTGTCTTCCTATTGTGGTAATTGAACGCCCTCACTTTCTTCCAATCGTAAGAGATTGGAGAATCCCTGCTCAATGTCTCGCAAAAGGCTCTGAAGTGAGCTCTCTTTTTGGATTTTAACAATTTCTTCGTTTCAGCTATCGATCTTTTGGCATTCTCCCGGTGTTGTGAAAAACCTTCAGTACCCTTATCCGTTTGGCCACAGCCATTGAACATTCATCATCCAACCAGGAGCAAGATGGAGATTGCCTGGTTACTGAATTAGTTTTTGAATTGGATTTGGCGGTCTCGACGACGACGAACGTCAGGATGCACAAGTCCATATCCGGATCGTTGTTGAACTTCTGCTCTCATTCGGCACTGTAATTCTCCCAAGATTGTTGATTTTGCTGATGAAGAGGACTGTATTCAACCAATATGGGGTAGTGGTCGCTACCGAAGGTGTTGTCAGGTATTGGATGTCACATTAAGCACAGCTTCAGGCGATGCCAGCAAAAGGTCCAAGATGAAAGGACAACCGTGTTTGAGTCTAGTGGGTCGCATGTCGTTCAGCATGACTAGTCCGTGCACATCTATAGCTGATATCAGCTCCCTGCCGTTGGTGTTGTTTGTGACATGACCCCAGTGCGAGTCAGGTCACCCAGCGTTCAGGTCACCCATCAGGATGAAGGGCCGCACGGCATTTGCAAGAAGACGATCCCAGGCATCATTTAATAAAACGACATTGATGTGATGGTTCTGTAATTTGTTGAGTAGAGCGGTTTCTTCTATGTGCCGATACCGATTTAGTGTAATTTCTATTACTTTGAAGGGATGGAGAGGAAGTGACTGATGCATATAACCTTTTGGTAAATACTGAAGGATTATTAATGCGTGGATTAAAGATTAAAAAATAGAGTGACTGAGATTTGAAACTGGCGACCTCTGAAAGTTATAATGAGCGAGCATGTTGGTAAATAAATTGGTTATCCTTGCTGGTTGGTGGATTTTGATTCGTTCGACGCGGAGGACCTCCCTACTGTCGCAGCACATGAGGTTTTCCTTGACTATATCTTCTGACATGCTATTATCAATGTTTCTAATGATTTCTTTGCAGGAAATAATGTTTGCAGGAATAAGTGTTTTTATTTTGGCTTCTGTGTAAAAGTTTATGGTGAGAAATGAGTTTGCTGCAGTGCGGTTGTTGAAGAATATGGCAGCCTTGTTTTTGCCTCTGCTTTCCACTCTGGAGATTACTCTTTTAAATGAACGGCTAAGCTTATGTTCTAAGGAGATAGAGCTTAGTGGGTTAGTGTGTGGATCGGTGGGTTCAGTCATGGCAATGAATGGACCTGTTCGGAGAACATGTTAAAGTTGGGGGGCATTGTCTTGATATTGTTCATTAATTTTCCAAATACAGTCATGGTTACAGCTTCAACAACCATGATTTCTCCATCCTTGGTTTTCGCTGAGTTTAGGAAATTATTAATCTCTGCTTTGAAATCAGGTAAAACTAATAAATTGTCTAGTTTAGATTTTTCGGTAGCACTTTCTACATTCATATTTATAAAAACTCTGAAATTTTACAATCGGACAGACGTGGCTGATTGCCATTAGCATTGTTTTCCCCCATTGTGGGGGAAACGAGAAGGAGGAGAGCGGAAACCCGCTAGTCTGAGACGGGGTGGTCCCTCGTAAGAATATACAAATTTTTACACTAACTAATAACAGTACTAACAAAACTTATAATAAACTTAACTTAACAATTAATGTAGGACCGAACTTTCACGTTCGAGCACCGGTGCTCGATTCCCATTTAAGTAAGAGTTTAAGTAATATAGTGTAAGCGATATATGTAACATGTAGTAAATAAACCGCCATATTGAAACCCCAACGATTTCTTCCTTCACCCGCACAACTAAATCCTTTGTCCAAAACAAGTTTCTTCCAGAAATAGTTCTTATACTAATTAAGTTGTATTATATAAAAACCGCGTTATAAAAAAGGTTATTGCAATTTTTGTTTCGCTTTATATGGAATAAATTATAGTAGAAATTTTAAGTCGAGATAAAAAATATATTAAACTGATTTTGTTAATATTCTAATTTTACTATATACCACAGTCCGTTTCCAATGTTACTGAAACATATTTAAATCAATCCCATTAATGTCATGACGACGATCACCGCTGCAGTATCGATCCCTTAGCGTAATTCTGCTGGTCAATCGTTTAATCCGATTGCTTCGTTGTTTTATCAAGTAATAAATCTTGCACAAATCGAATCGTGGACTACTCGTTCTTAAGAAATTCAGCGATAACGAAGTTAAATCATTGTCGTAACTAAATCTTTCTTGCTCCTCGGGCGTTTTGATTTATTCTTGTAGCTTTTGCCAATCAATGGCTAAGCGATGCATCAAATCTGAGAATTTCATGTTGCGCCACGTAAAACGGATTTGCCATTTCCTGCAATACATGAAAGTTCCTCATGTTTAGTAATTGACATGAATATCACACGTCTGATTAACCTGTTCTCTATATCCACTTATGTTCATCAAATTATACGAATTATTTTGTATAATTTTCAATTGGTATTACAGGTTTAAATTTATCTTCAAAAATACATTACACCTTATATGAAATAAGTAAACTCTGTCGCTTATAACGGACAAATGACATTTGGGTGTGAAAAACTATCCTGTATTGGGTTACCAATGAGATAAAATAAAATACAGAGGATACTCGAAGACATCGGTTCCCGAACAAAAAAGCCTCGGTTTTCGAACAAAATTTTCAAGCCTCAAGCCGCCAACTGTCATCCGTATATTATTTTATGTAATTTAATTGTTATTGTTATTTTGATTACACCGTTTAAGATTTTATGTATTTTTATTGAATGTGATTGCGATTTTATGCATGAATTACTGTTATAAAGTTTTAAATAAGGGATTATCTGGACTTCGAGAACGGATTATGCAATTTTACATTAATTAAGTTTTTTTTACAATTCAGTTTTCGAACTTAAGAAAGTATCTTTTTTTTCATAAAATATTTTAATTCAGTTAGAAAAATACAATTTTAATAACAACTTACTGTAATCCAAATATTATATTCTAAAAACAAATCAAGTTGTCCACAACTAAATAAATATTTTATAATATTACTGTAATATATGTTTAATGAAAAAAGTAAAAAATATTACAGTATTGAGATGAAATAATTATTGCAACGATGTAAAATTGTCAACACAAACGTAGTTTACACGTTTCTCTTCATTATGATGACTTCAGAATTGCGAGGAGACCAAATCGGACAGTGAAGGAACCGTTGAGGTGTCTTACTGGAGAAGATTTTTAATATATTTGCGTGAGTCCAGATCTAAACCGTGGAAAAAGTGTAAGTGCTCCAGAGAAGATATTTGTGTGCTCCAAGAGGATGGCGTTGGTGCTCCATAGCAGGTGGTGCTCCAAATCAATGAGAACCATGAGCAGTACCATTTGATCCACAGACTGGTACCGGTCCGCGAGAGGAGACCACTGCTCTAGAGAAGCCAAAGCCAACCATCGGAGAAGAAGCGTGATGCTCCAAGGAGAGCAGAAAATATTGAGTTCTTCCTATCAAGGAAAGGAAGTGGCGTCCATAACCTTCCCATGTCAGGGACTCACGCCCAAGCCGGAAATAGAAGTTTTTTATAAGTTGCTTTTGTGCACGATCTCACGCGTCGTGTACATTATATTTTTACATAAAATAATTATCCTTTTTTAAAATTGATAGAAACAATTTTATCGGAGATTATCGAATTATATTAATTATTTATAAACGTATTTATTATTTTAAAAAGTAAAGATCTGGGTCATAAATTATATTTTCTAACTAAATAAATACTGCCATTTAATTATGCACTGAACTTCATTGTTCACTAAATTTTCATAATAAATTCATGCAGAATCCATGCACTAAGCTTTTAATTTTATTTCATAGAATCACCACATTGCACTTTAACCATTATGACAAAAGCGTCCAATCAAATGTCATTTTGTAATAAATGAGTAAATGAGTAAATGATTTAAAATTAGCAAATGTATATTAATTACATACATATAAAGGAATATTAACCGTTAAATTATATTATAATAAAACTCAATAAAATGTTCAGTATAAATTCATTAATACTAATAATTAAACTTTTAAATAAGTTATTTGCATGCTATTAATGAACAACCTTTATTTTAACTTTTTGTGATGATCTTTGTCCGTACCATTATGGAAAACTCATATGTCGTAACGGTTTATGTAGCCAAGCTTAAAGAAACACTCGTAGATGTTTGTTTTTATATTTTTAATATCTGCTAATATTTCTGGTTATTCTCGAGCAATGTCTAAATTTTATCATTATTACTATCAAATCTTTAAAGCTTAAATTACGTGGTTTACATTTAGCGAATTACCTTTCATAATATGTAAGCAAATTAATTGTTTTAAACAAATTTTGATGTATTTAGGCATCACCAATTTTACTTAGCTAAGATCGGCACAAACTTTCCGAACAATCCAAATTACAAATTAGTTTTAAAATTGATGTAAAATGATTATACTGAAAATACTACGACAAACTAATTATATGTTGTTCTTGGAAATTAACGTACGCATTAAACGTTAATAAACAATGAAATGACAATGAAAATGCCACGGACCTTTGTCGTTTAGTATTTCAAAGTTGACGTAATTACTCTGTTAAATTTTGAACGAATCTATTTAATGTCAACAACAATTATTATCCCCTTTTATTATTGTGAAAATCAACAACAGAGAAAATCTATAATGCTCGGTGCTTTGATCTAATTTTTAATTGGAAATTGTACAATATTCCATAGTTTCGTTTTGCATCTGCATTTTTACGTTATCATTAATTATTGTTTATCATTAAAAATAACAAATTAAAAGTATATATTTTTGAAGCAAATTATGTTTAGAAAGTGTTATGTAATTTTTGATAGTAAGTTTAAATCATATTTATTATGGTTTTAATAATATCACATTTAACACGATATGATATTTATCAGTGTGCTATGGATGATTCAATAACAACATATATTTTAAAATATTTAACTATGAAAGCACTTTATCATTTTGCAAATAATAAAATATGAGCTTTCAATGCTGCAACGATAATTACAGTGAACATTGCATCGGATATAGTTTCTAGTCATTAGTTTTCGAAATTTAACTCCATTTGTTCACTGTTTTTTTTCTGGCACATTTATCAAATTCCAAATTGAAATCAATATTTTACTTAAAATCATTAATAAAAAATGTTTTTTTTCTGACACAACAAACTTCTGCAAACAAATACATCAAAACTTTCTTATGTTGTTTTTTCTCTTAAACTTTTCGGTTTTTATACTTTTGAGACAGTTCATATTTTTTATTATTAACTTTTCAATAATGTTGGAATAATTATTATTAGATTATAGTATAAAAAATGAGCAACAACATTAATGATTATATCGCTATACTTTGATAGAAAAGTAATATGTTGTCAAGGTTATTAGCTATAAATCGCGCAACATTAGTCTTGTATTTAAGGACTTGCTCATCAATGCGGAACATAAACTTGGATATCGGCGGCTATAATGGCTTTATTTAGCTTCTAAATCATTTTATACTTAAAATATGGAAAATATCACATGTTCAATATTAGAACATTCTGTTGACAAATCGTACTTATTTTTAATTGAAATTATTTTATAATAGCACTATTTTTTTATAAATCTCTCATGTCTTTTGTAATTAATTTCAATTTCAATATAATCCAACATGTAAATTATAGTAAAATTATACTTACAGCACTCATAAAATTAAATAATGTTGAGTTAAGTGTAATGAAAAATTTAATTAGAACAAATGATTCTGAATTACAGAAAGAGTTTTTTTATAAAATTTTAAAATATTTTCACGGCCTATTACTTTAAATAGTTCTTTTATATAACTACTAGGTATAATAATAAATCAATAAATCCGAAAACAAAATTTAATAATAATTATAATATCGATAATTACGATGTGCCAAATTAATGAGACTTCTGTTGTTGAATACTCTTCACTAATTTGTCTTTTCGGACTTCAATTTTGTTACTCAATGCTATTCACATACAAGTGTCCAAGAGACCATTGTGGAAAAGTGAAGGTGAACAAGTTCGGATATTCCTTCAGAATATGTAATTGTACGAAACTATTTTCTTGAAGAATGAATTCAAAAACTTAAATCCTTTGTCAATTCAAGCAAATATTATAAGAATCTCAAATCCACAATTTTCTGCTATCAATTCATTATTTTTTGGTGACATTGAATTAAATATTTTGTATATTCTTTATCAAATACACAATTTAATATTATGTTGATTTCCTTGTACGATAAAAAAAATATATTTATATAGATGTAATTGTAATTTAAAATCTTTTGATATCAAATTTTATTTTATTTTCATTAAAAATTGAGTACATAAATTTTGTATTTTTGTAATAAAACTTATAAAACTAGTAATATTTGTTAATATATGCTTATAAAAATATTGTTATTTTAATATATCTTGTAGTACTACACATAGTATTAACAAATGATGTTATATTCTAGAATTCTAGTGTATATTTCTCATTTGTTTTTGAGAAATATTTTAATTGTTAAGTTGGTAAGAAACAAGAAACAAATATTTATTATAGTGTTCAAATGTTTATGTCTATACTGAAGTATGTGTAAGAAAACTTATATGAATTCCATCTGAATTTTCAAAAATAATATTTTAATCCCGAATAACAAACTTCAGACTTTCCTACACACCGTTTATATACCTTAATGATTTTCTAACAGAGAATACTATTACACTTTCAGCATCCATTAAGAATGTTATACAAGATCACCTTACTACGTCACTCATAATTTTCTTCAAAAATATTTTCTTATTTTAATATGTTGTATGTTGGATAAAACCAACATACAACACTTACTTAAAATGATTTGTAAGTCCAGTTTTAAATAAATGTGTCTATATAGATGCAAATTGTTTAGATTACTGCAACACAATATTATATTTATTTTCTTGTTTTTTTTTTAATATTTTTTTTTTTGCTTTTCATATCATTTAGTTTTTAAATGATATTCTATTCGGTTCATATTTTCACTAACACATTTCTAAAAGAAATTCTTATAAAAGTTTTCTCTATCATACATATATACTGTTTTTTACTCTTTAAGAAGTTGCCATACACTTAAATAATTTTATATCAAAAAAGTTTACAATTGATGGAAACTTTATATTTTATTCATTTATAATATATAAAAAGTGTACTTCAACAATATAATTACAAAAATAACTATTTAAAATTATATATTAAAATATTTTATGTAATTCATATAAATCCTTGAAAATATTTTTTTTCTAAAAGTTTGCCATGTTATGAATTCCAGAGAAACTTGATACACTTACATATGAAATCATGGGTAGATTCCAGGCAGCCGCAACTAGAGCCTCCGAAGAACAGGTATCATCTGGACCTATGAAAGCTATGGTACCATTGTCCCTCATTTGTGTCATGATGCGGATGGCCCTCGCAGCGTGGCTGGACTTCCCGCGTGCAAGCCCTGAGCTAACAGGATTCGTCCCTATATCCGCCGCCATATAGATGAGTCTCCGTCCGGGCAATAAATCTAAAACAACAGTAAAAAAGTTGAAGGAAAACTGAACTATAAAAATGTTATCGAAGATATAATTTCCCGGCTAATGTGATGCGCTCAGGGCGCAGTTTGGAGGTTTGCTTTGATCTCTTATTAACACATTGATGGGCCCGAATTGATAATAACATCGGTTATTTCCAATTCAAAAAACGAAATGCTTTGGGAGAGAAAACAGTTCTGAATGGGAGCATCTGTTTGAATGTTATTAATGTAATGTGCTTACTCGTGTCATTGTTGACGGCTTCTATTGCCAAAGGGAGCGCTCCGAGGACGACCTGGGTCTGGCCGTAAGCGCCCAGGAAACCTATGGTCACGGATTCGCTGAAGTTGTGCGCCCCGGTCCCAGTAAGATAGTTGTAGAGATACTTGTATTCGTCGGCACTGTTATTAGCTACAACATCATTTGTGCAGATCGCATCATCCATCGTCACAATGGCAGAGGAGAACTCCAGAAGGAGAAGCGCGTAAGTCACTAACTTCATGCTGTCGGAAGTTATTCCATCGCGATCATCGTGCTTTCCGTCCTTCACGCCGCCCGATTTTCCCGCACTGAGCGCCGTCCGAGCGTCGCGACGCGCTTTTAAGTCGCGCGTGGACCTCTTCTCGATGGGTTTCCATGGTGAAAACGTAGCGGAGAGAGGGGGTTGCGTGTGTCGCAACCAGCGCACGGAAACCAGTCATCAACAGGTAGAGAATTAAATGAATTTCTGAGACAACCAAACTAAATCTACATATATTCATCAATACGCCAATGCAATCTCTTGGATTAGATATTTTATTGTAATTATAGATTTGTAAGGTCTATAAAAAATGTCAGAATAAACACCATAAAACACCATTATACGATATATATTTTTTTTATAATTTATTATAATTTTATATTTTTTTTAATGGCCTTGAAATTATAATTAATTTATTTAATATTATATCGTACATTTGAAATGTATAAATAACTGAATATCCTTCAGAATTTAAGAATGAATTAAAAATAAATATATATATCATGTAAACAAAATAGTTTTCAGAGAAAAAAACAACATTCATATACTATTATCAGTCATTTATTAATTTTACTTTGGTTACATATTATATAGAAAATCAAAAATAATAATATTTATTGCTACAATAAATTACCAAAATATATTTTATAATCTCAATACAATAATATAACAACAAAAATAAAATTAATGTAAACTGCTGCTCTTTTTTGTATATTTTCTATACTTTTGTAAGTATAGAAGAAAAATGTGTGTAAAAGCACATAAATCCACAACGGCGGTATTCTCACATAAGTAGTATATTTAAAGACATAACAAACGATAAACAATACAGAGAGAAGCAAAGAACTTTACTGAATAGCGCGACACAGAGAAAAGAGAGCGATCATACAAGTGCCATCGTATATACCTTTGAGAGACTGTACCATTAACACTTGTCTTTCCTTCTTGGAAATTCTCTGCTACGGGCTGGAGAGTGAGCACCACAACTATATACTTCACTGACGTAACGTGGTCTTTTAATAGCCTTTACTCTTAATGGTCAATACAATTTGTTAAATAAATAAATGATAACAGAATAATTTTCGTTTCTAACGTAAATAGATGAAATGATGATTAAATATAAAATAATAATTCTATAAACTTAAAGCAAATGTAACTGGCCAACGTGCCAGCTCTTTTCCACGATATCATTTATTGTATAATGAATTTTTAAGAAAATCTTAAAAATGATTCCATACCTTTAATATGAGTATAATTTAACTGTTATCAAAACAAATTATAAGTAAAATGTTCGGAATTGTAGTCATTTAATACCGAATCTCTAATTAATAGTGTATGTTCAGCAATACCTCGCATAGTGTGGATTCACTATAGTCTGGTTTGAAAATTTTAAGACAAACTAAAATTTAATCGAAAAATGAAAATACATCTTAAAAATATGTACTCAAAATTACATTTTATATACACAAAAAAAATCGTTATACAGTGAAGTCCCATGTAAGCGGTTTAATTATCTATATTATTTAATTTCTTGATTAGCCCTATTTCAAACAGTTCGGGTTAATGGAACTATTGCACTGATTACAGATGATGATGGATCCCATGCGAGAAAGTTTTGGTGAAAAATGGTGAATTTGTTTGGTATTTTTCTGTGGTTAATTGATAAACCCTTGAACAATTCAAGAAATTAAGGAGAACATTCGAGACAAAATCCGATGTTTATGATCTGAAACCTTGCGTACGATCATGGAAAATGCCCGTATTTGTGAGCAAGAACATAGTGGTCACTTACGGGATGTTGGTTTTCATACATAATATTAAAAAAACAATAATTACATTTCATAATAAAATATTAATTTAAAAAAACGTGTTTGTAATGTTATTTTTGTTTCATTTTTTAAAAATCTTTGACTTTTATATTGTATTATTATTATAAATTTTTGTTCTTAATATGTTGTGACTATTATAATATAGTATTATTGATCCTCACATTAAAGCTTTAGTATAATTAAATATTCATTTTAAAACAGTTTACTATTACTATTTTTATTATAGAAATATATTCTGCATTTGATTTTGCAATGTAAGAATTAGATTAATACTCAATAAAAATGTCAGCATTTAAAGTATTCACTACCCGGCGCATCCTCTGCATCCAAGTTTATAATATTTATTTTAACAACATTTTTTAATATAAAAATGCATATTTCTTAACTGAACGATTCTATAAACAGCGTAATATTAATAATTTATATTTATGTATAAAATTACATCTAACCTAACCGACTATTTTTTTTTGCTACCTATTAAATTTATTTATATAATACAAAATTTATATCTATTTAAATCCGTTTTACATACTGTCTAAGTTATTTGTTATCTCCTTCATCGATCACTGTCTAAGTCACATTATATAATGATATAATTGTATTTTGCATTATAAACTTGTCGTTTCTCGGTAATTAGAGCATACTCATTGTTTAACTATTGACTTTACATAGAGCGATGATGTACATAGTGTATGTATATTATAAGTTCGCAACAAATCGACAAGTCGATACCTTTGCGAAGACTAAAGAGAAACCTCAAAATATTCCATGAAGTTTGCCTTAATATTAACATTATTAAGTGTGTTGCAAATGGAAAATCAATATTGCTTTACGTTCTTTTCCAAGTCGTTAAAGTTTTATGAAAAATATTGATTTGCGTGTCGCACTTTGTAAACATTACTGTAAAGACTGATTGATACATTTTCCAATCGAATACACTGGAACATGCGTCCATATCTAGCACATAGAAAGTATCTACATTTTCATCAGGAAACCCACAATTTCATTATTACCGAGATGCATTCGTATCCCAACGAAATTGGCTTTAATAATCTAAACATGAAACCTCATCAAATTGACGCCCACGCGATATTCCTGTTTTGACAGCCGATTGTCACTCAATAGTCAGCAAAAATACTAACAAAATATTTAAAATTATACAAAGTTTGAAAATTGTCCCACAATATATTAATTAAAATTTTAGAATATTGGAATGTTCTTCCAACTTATAACGCCATAATATTCTGTATTATTTGATTATATACTAATTATTCTACTATACTAAAATATATTTTAGAATTACAAAAATGTAACAAAATAAATTATATTGCTTGCTAGTAAAAGTATAGAAATTAGCCTTCTTTGTACACTTCTGTGCTGGAAATCTGAATACCATGGGATTTTGTCTAGATTTGTAGTCCTGTATTATTTATGATGTACAAATGAAAACATCTTACAACTACAACATTATTCCAAGCAAGTGACTGTTATAATTGATAATTTTAATAAACAGGCTGCTTTCTTGTAATTCTGATGACTATTACTCACTAACACGTCTGGTTCTGCTAAGATTATACCAACTTATTAATTAGATGTTCTCTTGCAATCTCTCTGTTTGCCCCGAAATGTTTTCTTTCTGTTGTCTACAGTCCGATTAGTGAAATACAAGCAATAACATGAGCAGCATTAAATTCTTGCAAATTCTACTCTGATTTCATCTTTTCTTTTATCTCCAATGCACCCATGTATATGTACACCTGCATTACAGTCTCCCATTGAAGTGCTGTACATAACATTATGGACTGCGCCACTTTCGACCCTGTTGCATTTGCTTCTATCGCTCTTTCAGCTGCTTTGTTTATTTACTGTGCGAAGGTGAAGCTACCATCGATCAATACTGCCAGATATTTCATGCACTTCTTTTTTACACAATTTCCATTCCTGAAAATTTGAAAAACTATTGGCCGATGTTTCCTCCTACCAACTAAAAATACTACGTTCTCAAGCCTTTTGCTTTACCCAACCATCCAATCCAGTTTGCACATAAGGAAATTTGGGCTCATTCGAAGTAACAACAATCGAAGTAACATGCTCTTTTGCTATCGACTCTCTATGTATTGATCACTAATAGTCTCTCTGACAAGAATCTTTTTATATTGCATTCTCAGTGTTATAATACTTTAGTTGGCCAAAGAAGATTGTGCTCCTTTTGCTTAAATATACTATTTACAACTCCTATGAATATAATATTACCTATTAGCAACTTTTTTGAATTCACGTTTATCGGAGTTATGTCAACTTTATCGATGTAGTAGTTTTCAGCAATATAAAAAATAATTAATTTGCTGATAGTAAGTGTGATGCTTTTTATTTGTGTTTTTTTTTTGAAAGTTCAAATTAACCTAATAATAATTATATAGTAGTTTGACTTCACTTTCTATATGTTTTAGCATTGATAAATTCTACTTTTCATTAAATTTTGCAATCAATTCAACTCTTTTTATTGTTTTTCCAAGTTAATTCTTCAATATTTCACGCTTAACCTTTATTACTATAATGCAAGAACCATCGAAAATGATTCATTTAAATTCCATGTTGTTGTCATTTTGTAGAAAATGGATATGATTCATTTGCTTAAAGACTTCCTTATATTGCTTTAAAAATATGTGCAAATAAGCAAATTCTCTAAAGTATTGCTGCTTCTGATGCAAAGTTTTACAAACCTTTTGTTTGTTTCTTAGCTTCTTCTTTTGTCAGAAAGTTTCCTATCATATTCTTGTATGAGGCCTGAGTAAGTTGTATTTTAAAGAAATTTAGTAAACTTGCAAAATATATACATTTAATATTCAATTTCACTTTGGTACAAGATTCCATACACCTGATACCGGTGGATTATAAGTAAAATGTTAAAATCAATTTATATACGCATATATAAACTATTTCGGTCTATAAGAGGCACCTTTTTACATAGAAAATAAATAAATTCTGGATGCGTCTTACGGTCCGAAGGTAACATTAAAATATTTTTTTCAATAAATCGTCTCTAAATTTGAGGTACGTTTTATAGTCCGAAAAAAATGGCACGCCAATGAAGATAGTACTACGTTTTTGTACGATTAATTTCAATTACATTTATAAATCTTTAAAATGTTTATTCTAAAATTAGAAAAAATGAGCGTAAAACAAAAAAGACCGAAGACATTAAAATACGTTTTTCAATAAATCGTCTCTAAATTTGAAGTGCATCTTTTATACCAAAATATCAGAGCCGGCGCTAGCTCTGTCGAATGTATTGCGTTGGCAACTAAGTTCATGCCGTTTCATAGAGTTCCGCGTTGACCGTTTGGTTTCGTTCAAGCAATTCGCAATCTCTTCCCAGTCCCACCATACGCACAACATATTTTTACGTGGAAGAAGATCTTCTTTCACGCGCGGTGTCGCTTTTTTACGACCAGAACGAGGTGCGTCTTTGAGGTCAAAATTTCCATTTTTACCAATCACGAGAGATTCTTTCAGCTATGGCACCCTCCCCATATACAGCACAAATGTCGCGAGCAGCTTTCGCGGTCTTAAATCCTTGATTAAAAGCAGAAAAAAGGCGGTGTCGGAAATGCTGAATTTTATCAACTTAACATTCCATTTGAATGTTTTGTAGATCTTCTGGTAGATCAAAACATCCTTTTCCCAATGATTTGAAACATTATATCAAAAAAAATTAATGACATGCGGAATGTTAAAATTTAAAAAAAAAAACGGGAAAAATCTATTATTATCTCTCACGTGCTTCCATCTCCCTTCCGCGTGATATGACATTTCTTTGTTTCTTGCAAAATCACAAATCAGTTGTACTATTTCGTAAGAGTTAACATATTTAACGGAACTATTCCTGTCTCCTTTCAGTACATATATTTAATGGCCTATTAATATGTGTATAATAACTTTAAATATTTACTTTACTGTTTAATTACTTTCTATTGAAAAATAATATTATATTTATTATCTATAGATTAGGCGACTAAAATCCGAATGGTTAAGTCGCCCTACCCATGTGCCAGTGGTCAGGTTCAAATCCTGGTCAAGCCAGGTCCTTTGAGAGCCCTCTCGGTGCTTGCAGCAATAGGTCCATCGTTCATCACAGATGGACAGTGAAATGAATGAGGTTCAGCATATGGAACTTCAGCCAAGTCGATGGACAATGACAGTGTTAAGGATAGCAGCAGATTCACAGTGAAAAGAAATAGTGGAATCGCAGAGCATCAATATACTACTGAAGTTAACCCACAAGACTACATCCAACCAACAAATTAAAAATAAAAAAATCATCATAATGGTAACTATCCATCGGGAAAGATTACCTATCTAATGTTAACCGCGATCTTAAATTTACTCAATGTTCACATTGATGAACAGATTGTAAATAAAATTACACGACATAAAAAAAATCTGTAAACTAAAATGTAGTTTAAGTTAGTTAATAATACTTTTAGTTTTAAAATAAATTGGTCTGAAGTCAAATTTCTTACACTCTTTATGAACACATACTGAAACTTAAGACATTATATTATCATTTCTTGGGCAGAAATATCTCTTTGCAGCAGTTTATCTTCATTTATTTTATTATTGTATGAAGTTTTGTAACAGTTACATTAGAATAAATATTATTATTTATATCATTGTCTTTTGTGTAATTGATGTATGTTTTATCTATTCTTGAAATTGCTCTTTATTTTTAGCAAATACTGCATTAGAATCATCTAAAACAAGCAACTTAAAACATATTTATTAAAAATTGTATAGTATCATACATCTTCAAGGTAAATAAATAAACCATTTTCTTATAAGTCGAACGCAACACCTGTTTTCAATATTCATTTAGTATTAAAATAAAATAGTTCGTTATTACTTAATTATTTATTACTCTTAAAGTGTTTTTTTTTCAAATCTTTTGAAAATATATATTACATTTGAATATGTATTTCAACTCAGAATTTTTTATTTTTATACAAGTTTGGTAGAAACAGTAATATACTGAACCATCCGTGTAGAGATGGATCAGCTCGACGAGGTACAAGGTCTATGGCATATGGTTTATATGTTGAGGAGTTGGAACCGCCTCGTTGCAAAGAAACGAGCTCATGTTTCTCATTGATTTAACTAGTGAGTGAGTAGTGAGATTTAACTAGTGAGTTAAAATGTTAAATCACGTCCCCCCTCTCGCCGGGCCGCGTTAATATTATCAAACGTTAACCGGTCCGCGGCGATAAAAAGGTTGGGAAGCACTAGTCTAGTGGACTTGGCTTCTGTATATTCAGCAGAACTTCTGACAGAGGAATATTATTGGCCAAGAGTAGTCATCTTCTCAGACTCTAAGAGCGGTTTGGATGCAATTAGCTCTATACTAAGCAATCACAAAGTAAATGCCCTTATTTTAAAAATTAAAATGCTTTTAGAGCGACTCACAGAGAGGGACATAAAATTAGCCTTTAGCTGGATACCAAGTCACTCTGGGATTCCAGGCAATGAGAGGGTAGACTCCTTTGGTAAGCTATGGTCACTAAAAAGAACAAACTGAAACAAGGATCACCTACTCTGATATGTATACTAGTATAGTTGTGGACCAAATGAACAGATTACAGAGACTCTATGAGAGGAAGACAATCACTAAAAGTAGAGAATATTTTTCATGGAACCCCACAATCAATAATAGACTAGGATTGAAATTAAAATTTGAAGTAGCTACTTTGGGAACACTGCGATACGACCACACCTACACACCATCCCACCTCTACAGAATGAATATGGTAGATTTTTCAAATTATACATGTGGTATGGTAGGATCAACTAACCATATAATATTTGAGTGTTCCTATAATATTGAAGCCATCATTGGAATTCTAAACACATATTTATCTTCTCTGTTTATTTATTCTATTGTATAATATTTTTGTTGTATTTATTTGACTTTGCAACTATAGAGTATGTTCGACTTGACTGGCTATATACCGCAAGGTGTGAGCTAAGTTACTTACTTACACTAAATGAGTGGAGGGTTAAAAAAAAAATATTTATTTCAAAAATTGAAGAATCTATTGACGATTATGAAAAAAAAAACTAAATCACGGAAAATTCCACTCTGATGCCGAATTTGAATGTATGATTTATATTTCTCATTTATTTTTCATTGTAATTCATTTATATTATTTTTATGCCAACCTTTTGTGTTGAAGAAAACACAATGTACGAAGAAAACTTTTTTAAGTCTTCGCTTATTTATTCATCGGAAAATAAATATGCTACTAAATTTATATGAAAAGGATAAACTTGGTGCGAATAAAACCGTAAAAATCGTTTTGTATAATTCTTATTTTAGAATTGAAGAATTACATATTACGTAGTCATGTTTCTACTCTGGAAGTATTCAAGAAAAAATAAGTTTACTTCAATTAATTCCGTATTTATAGCATTAGTTTTAATGTAATATTGTTTATGTCTGTTTTTTATATATTTTTTTATGTATATTCAAATAGGAGACTTGATTTGATTTAGATGTTACTTGTATTTAATTATTCATTGTTTTTTATAATTCTTTTGAAAATACTTTCATTTTGTTAAGAAAAAGTCATATTAGAATATAGAGTAAATTGATTTTGAATACAATATCAACAATTCGTTAATTGAACAGCATAAAAATCGGAAATGCGTATAAACGAATGTCAATATTCTGCCATTTCCACTGGACATATGAACAAATTAAATAATGAAATGCATGTGATTCATTCGCTTCATTCGATTTCCATTGCATCCGTGTTCAATTTCCACTTTGCGTTCGCTCACACGTTTTTAAATTGTAATCGGATCCCATGTCAGGAAAAAATCATAATACTGAATGAATTTAATTAAATTTCAATGGAAATGGAATTACACTACGTATATTATATAGAACACAAATTGATTGATTTCACTGTAATACTTTTTTTTTGATTACATTTGTAATTACGACTATAAACCTATTTATTGTTTATTTAAATTCAAAAATTATGAGAAACATGTTAAAATTTAAAAATCATTCATTGCATTATATTTTATAACAATTTGTATATTAACTTGTATCCAAATTGTCGTTTTAAAATAAACTGAAAAGACGCGATCAACAAAAAATTCGAACATTTTTTTTTTAATATTTTTAACTAAAATATGAGATGAACTGAACTGAAAGTCTTGAACTGAAACTAAATTGAAGAAGGATGTCATTTCAACTTTCATATCAACTTTAATATTAAAAATGATGTTGCAGATTCTATAAATGTTAATATAATTCAGTAGCTACTACTTTCCTTAAATTGATATAAATCTATTACTTTCCATAACTATTGCAATAAACATTATTATTATAATTTAAAGCACTAAGTGTTTAAAATACCATCATGATTTAAGTGTATCGCAAAATTTAAACTAAATATTTTTTTAACAAAAAAATCTTGTTATTTTTTTTGAAATTGTGTTAAATGTGTTGTATTTTAGAAAAAATCAAAGATTGATCGTATTAATAATATTTGTGAATAGTTAAATATATTTAGATAATTTATTATATGTCTTCTTTTAAATAAGTTTTTGTTGTTCTAATTTAAAATAATAAATATATTGTAGCCTTTATAGGTGATTAAACAGTTAAAAATTCCACGTGTTCTCGTACAGTGGCGCCTCCACGTGAATATTGTTGTAATCTTTCAAGAATAGTATAGAAATCCCCTAGTTTTTTCTGCTGTATCTCTGACGTTTGATCAAAAGTAAGGTTGTGTTGTGTTTGAGAGTGTGTCGTTTGCAGTCATAGGTTGCAGTAAAGGGTTTTTAGGTATTTCTTTGTGCACCCACTAAGATTACATAGCGAAACCATGTCGAGAGAGGCAACTGCCGTGATGAACAACTCCGCCGATTCTGAGAGCACCTGTGTGGTGTGCTTCAAGAGTGTTGAGATCTACTCCATTGGACAATGTGAGCATCCTGTCTGCTACGAGTGCTCTACTCGCATGAGGGTGCTGTGCAAGCAGAATGAATGCCCCATATGCAGGGCAGACCTACCAAAGGTATATAGCATCTCCCCGAAACATTATCATGATTACATAATTAACATATGTTCAATATTTCAGGTGATTTTCACTAAGCAGATTGATCTGTTTGAGAACCTTCGCTCTAAAACTGAGAGGACTAACCTTCAAGATGTCAAATATGGAATGTACTTTTGTTCTCCATCCATTCAAACTGCCTACTATCGTCTATTAGAGTTTGCTTGCCACATTTGTTTACCTCATGAGAGGAAATGGCCATTCAAAACTTTTAATCAACTAAAGGACCATATGCGCCGAGAACATGAACTTTTCTACTGCGATATATGTGTAGATAACTTAAAGATATTCTCATTTGAAAGGCGAACCTATACAAGAAGTGAACTAGCACAGCACAGAAGGAAAGGAGACTCCGATAATAAATCGCACAGGTAATATTGCATAATCTTACATGAATAATACATGTTGCACTCATTATTTCACATCTGATTTTTTTTTTTCTTTTTCAATTTTTTATGGAAAATGGTACTTTAATGTGTTTTTTTTTTATAAAAAGACTAAGTTGTAGACATGAAAAGCAATGTTATTCACTTATTTATTTTGAGAATAGGGTATTCTACTATATATTATATATATATTAATGTAAAAGTAACTGATCTTTTATTCTTATATTTCAGAGGACATCCGCTTTGTGAGTTTTGCGATCAGCGTTATTTGGATGGGGATGAACTGTTCCGACATTTGCGCAGGGACCATCTGTATTGTCATTTTTGTGATGCCGATGGCAAACACCAGTATTATCCTACATACGATGATTTAAAGAATCATTTTCTGGATGAACATTATTTATGTGAGGAAGGTGATTGCAAAAATGAACAATTCACGTCCGTTTTTCGCACAGACATCGATTATAAAGGTTGGTAATTTAATGTTTAGGCGATTTAAGATGTAACTGTTATTTTTAAAGCTCACGTTGCGTCCGCGCATTCAAAGCATTTGAGCCGCGCAGCCAATAAGCAGGCAAGGACATTGGAGGTTGAGTTCAATTTTGGGCCTAGGCGTAACGATCAGAATGGCCCTCGTCAGAGTAACAACAATCATCACAGGCATATCGACAACAGTGATGGTGCTGCGTCATATGAGAACTTCGGAACTGAACCTGGAGGGTCCAATCATCAAGTGTTTGTAAATCCATTGAGGGATGCCAATTTTCCCACTTTGGGTGGTACCGAAGGATCCGCCTCTTCTGCTCGAGCGAACGTCAAATTCTCATCGAAATTCTCAGGCAATTTTTCGCGTGATGATTTTCCTACTTTAGGTTAGTTCAAACTAAAGATTAGTATAGCCTGACAAATAATAGTTTTACTATAACATTAAAAATTGTATAATTCTTATGCAAGGGCAAAGAAGATACATCTTAACCACTGTGATATTAATCAATGATTGTCGAACGCAATGGGTGAAATGTAATGTCATTTCACCCATTGCGTTCAAATATGTGTATACGGGAAGGATTATTCTGACTACTTATTTTTTAGGTGGTGGTCCACTTCCTCGTAATCTAACGATATCCAATCAAAAAATGAAGAAATCGGAAGATTTTCCCACACTGGGAGGTGCTAAGAATAATATCACAATTACAAAAACTTCAACAGCTTCAAGTTCCTCGTCGATGTCACTTAGAGGCGTATCCTCTCCACAAATCAAAAAGAACAAACATAATTTCCCTTCGCTTTGTGAGAGAGAAGGTCCTAGCAGTACTCTCAAATTAACACTAAAGTATAACCATTAGAAATTATACATTATATGAAATATTTAAACATTTGTTTCAGCCAACAGCAACCTCAATCTGGTAGGTCCAATCTGTCTATACATGTAAATCACAAGTCTAACGGTGCTGTGACCACGAAGATATCGACGGTGCCAACTACTACAGTTCACGTTCGGCCGAAATCTGTTGAAGACTTTCCTGCGCTAAGTCAAAATTCGAGTTCATCGTCAAGCAATAGTTCCGTAAAGCAGTGGGTGCAGCCGAAACCCAAAAAGGAGCCCAAACCAAAGGCAGCTCCTGCTCCCGTTCTTCCGCCTAGCAGCTTAGCGGAATTCCCCAGTCTCTCGAAGAAGAGCGATACCAAAAAAACATCTAGTGTTACGATGCCTATGAAGAATTGGTCCGAAACATCGAACGATAAGCAATCAAAAAATTCGGAAAATAAACAGAAAAGTGCGAAAGATAACAAGGGAAAGAAAAAAGTTACGGAAACTGCCACCGCCACTCCACCTACTAATAACAATATTGCTACGACCAGCGGCAATAAGAGCAAAAAGAAGAAAGGAAAGAACGGCGAAAGTTCTGCCAACCAAAGTGCCTTGAATTTAGAAAACGAAATCAAACGAGTTGAGCCTAAGCAAACCATCCCCATCAACGAAGTAGTCAAGAAGACGTCAACTTTGAAAATTGGTAATCTGGTACAGAAACAGCAAGTGCCGCAGAACCAAGCTCCAAAAGCCGCTGATTTCCCGGCTCTGGGTAAACCACCACCAGGTATAAATGTCAAACCACCACCTGGCTTCAATATCAAATCGACCAACGACCTGACGTTCACAAATAGCAGCGGTCAATCCTACTCAATTCTACCGGGCCATTCGTACAGTCACCCACACAATTTCAGCAGTAGAAATTGTAATCTGATCCAGAATTTCTTTACCAATAAGGATATAATGATGGAGTTCAAGAATTATTCGTACATGTTCCGCAACGGTAATTACTCGGCGGATAAATATTATAATCATTGTAAGGAAGTGCTTGGCGATGGTTTTTCCAAGGTATTTCCTGAGATGTTAGTTCTCTTACCGGACATTGAGAAGCAACAGGAACTGTTCAAAGTTCATAAGCGCAATAGCAACGTTGACGATCTAGAGGAGTGCGCGACCTGCAAACAAATCATCTTCCATCAAGAGCTGAAGCAGCATCTCAGCAATCACTACATGGAATATCACTATCCCGTGCTGGGCCAGACGACCAACGATACCGCGAATGCATGGAAGAAGTAACAAACAACAATAACGAGACATACAATTTTAAAATTAACTTTTAAAACAAACGAAATAAAAATGATGTGGGAAATGTGTGGCATATTTGCTAACGTATTCTATGATAAAACATAAATAATCTTTTTTTTTTTTTTAAACAAAGCATATGAACGTGTCGGCTTAATAATACAAGAAACGGAGAGGATTCTGTTTAATGTTAATCAATTGAAAGCAATAACTATATTGTTAATAACTGTTCTCTTTATTATGTTCTTCTTATTGACAAATTGTGTTTCTGCGCTATCCTTTTGTATTATTGAAACGCAATAACACGCAATGAGAGTATTTAATTTATTTTTGTAAAAAAAAACAGTTACCAATTAAGTTTGTTTGGTTTTTCGAGAAGAGAGTGAGAGGAAGTGTTTTAATATGGAATAGATTGGAGAAGGTTAAAAGAAATCTTGTGTAAATATATTATTATTCGTAATAAATAATAAGCAGATCAAAGCTGTGAAAGAATTTTAAAAATTGGGTGTTCTTGTTATAACTTATACATATATATAATATTAAAGAACGTTTTTATTCCTCAAATAATTTGTTGAATTCTAATTAAATTAGCTGCATTCGTAAACCAAGGCTTAAGTTACTAACTGTTATTAATCAGTAACAGACGTAATTTTTATCTATAACGGATTATGATAAAAAAAAGCGATTATATTGGAAATCCGGAGCTTAGGTAATTTATGATTGTTGCTTCGAAGAACTGAGTAAAGTTAAATTAGAATGCACGTAGAGGTCGCCACCAAATTATCTCAATCTTTTGAAAAGCTTGCATTACTTGTTTTGCGATTATCGCTCGGCTTGCAATCGTGAGAAATTTTTGAATGATTAAATAAGCTTTTGCAGTTAGTATAATTGCATCATCCTCATTAATCGGTACGAATTTGTCGTTACGTGGGTGGGGAAATGAAGAGTTCTTGGGTTTTTGTGAATGGCAGTTGGTGCGCATGTCAGTCAGTTAGCTGCGATCGTTCGTCTTGTGCGGACGTCTTGTTGCGGTCTCGGCCATAGCTGCCCTCTCTTGTGTACAAACAAACTGAACTTCTGGTCTGAGAGCCGACCCCACTTTGATGTGAAAAACACAGGATCATCCAATTCGAATGATCTCAGTGTCACATGTGATTATTCACCTAGTGCAATGACAACATAAAGGATTACACGGTATACTGAATAAAAGGAAGTGAAGAGGCGAAGGAGCGACAGAAGAAGAAAGAAAAACAACAGTTACGGGGAAAGGATATTACACTTAACGGTAATTTCTTGTTTTTTTTTCCGTTCCTACTACTAATCTATCGTAATTATTTTAATAGTATATATCCTATAGGTATGTATCCTATTGATTTGTTTATTAACAGATCGTTTGTCCTTTGTTAAACTTTTATTTCAGTTCAGCTTCCACAGCCTCCCTTTCTCGTCGATCTTGGGTCACCAGTTTTTTGGGCTCCGTTCTCTTCCGTTCTGCTTTTTTTTGTTGCTGTCCTTGTTTCTATCTTTTTAACTTCTGACATCCCCCTCAATTGATTCTATTAACGCGAATTCGTATTAATGGCACTCGCATCATCATCATCTCCATCATCCGGGTCAATTTAAATTCTAATCTCTTAATTTTTCATCTGTATTGCACCATTGTGCTGCATGCGTGTGTGGTCGGGCCTATACACCAAAATGTCTATTTATAGAATAAGCATTTCAGTCAGTGATGCTGATAACTTGACTTGATGATAACAGGCTCAAATACTGCATTTTTCTTGAACCAAAATGCACGCATCTCCTGTTTATTAGATATTACTCTTTAATATTTACATAGAAATACTTAAAACATCATTTAAGCATTATCAATACTTGTATTTATAGTTTAATTAAGTTGTTTATGTTTTCTAATATTATTATTTTTAAATATTAATTATCACATATAATTACATTACATACATTATAGCGGACATAATATAGTCTTATTTAGGTTGCTTAATTATCGCTTAATACTTAAATCTAAAGTGTTGTTTAAGATTTCCACAGATTATGGTGTGATTCAATCATTGGGTAAATATATTGCAAGCGAACAATTGCTTTTATCCGTATGGTTTTCGGTGATTATTTCATTACAAAAAACGATTAGGAATATTTCATTTTAAAATTGATATTTAAAAACTGAACAATGAGTCACATTATTGAATTGTATTAACGAAATAAGGAAAAATACTTAAATATAAATATATGTGATAATCATATCACATATAAAATAGATAAATATGCATATTTTTCGAAACATAAAGTCGACATTATACGAATTTATATATTGCGATCCGCGTTTCTTCACACTTCCTAATAATTAGAATACGATTCTTAGCAATATGATATGATTAGCGTAAATTGACATTTTTGTATTTGAAACGAAAAAGTAACCATTCTACTTTTATAATATTGGATTTTGAAAACTGATGACATACAGACACGAAGTTTATATGTTATTTACTTCGTGTTCATTTTTATTAAAAATACAATTAACTTTTATTAATATTGACAAAATTTAATGCAACAATATTGTAATTACATAAAAAGCAGAAAGAATAAAGTAGAACATAATCTCAATACGACGGGTTATTTGACAGTGGGCCTTTCCATTTTTTTATAAAAATGTTATCAAAATGTGTTCATTGCGTTAATAAATAATTTAATTCAGAAAATTTACATTACTCTCAGAAATGAAGCTTCTTGTATTTATTTCAGTAGGTTTATTTTCAGTAATTGAAATGTATTAGTTATTATCAGGTGTTCCATCTGACTAGATATTTCTAGGAATCGTGGACACTCAAACATGCAATTGCTCAAGGTATGAGATCAGTACAATTCTCAGCAGAAAAAAAAATGAATTGAGAAATCTTGATAAATGGACAAAGACATATGCAAGTCTTACATTTCATCAACAGAAGCAACTTATTATTATCTAATCGGATTTGTATGTTGCGGGAACTGGATCATCCATCAAATTATCTTTGGTAGCGCATGCAACAAGTCGGAGTGCTATGTCAATAACTACTATTACTCACTAGAAAGTATATACTATAAATGTTCCTTATCTCGCTTTGTCTCGCGAATTATTATTCATTTACTTATTTACAGTCAAAAACAGTTGCTCAGTTCTGGCAATTATATATCTAAATTTGTCCATATTCAAGATGGTAAATTCTTTTGTAAAACTATGATACATTCAGATTTGAATGAGTCATTTACTCGTAGGTGACTAAACTCTTACGTTCCGTTGCTTACGCGTTCGCGGAACAGTTACGAAACAGCTGGAGTTTTTACATTTAATGCTAAAAGTCTAATTGATTTTATTAAAATTTACCGGAGAGCAAGGCCACGCGCAATAAATCACAATCAGTTACAACCATGCAATAATAATTTCATGATTTTGAGGGTGGATCAACGAACAAATAAACGCCAATTGTTCCATTTAATTGGTTTATTTCTCCTTGCAATTTTGATAGCGCTTGTTTTTTTATTGCGAAAGTAGTTTCAATATTGTTTATTTTCGAAATGATAACATGCGCCTCAATTTATGACGTACCACTTCGTTACTACACTGTTTTGTTCTCAATATACAATGGAATACGTCGAAGTTTCTTATTTTTAAAGATTTTAGCCAAATCCGTCAATATAATTGTATTTAGTAATGATTCCTGTTTGTTTAGGGCAACCAAATCTTTGAAAACTATTTGTTACCTGCGAGAGATTTGGCAAACCATTGTAACTCCTTCTTCACGTTTCTCTTTTTTTATAAAACCACATAAATTACATAATGTTAACAACATTCAATAATTTATATATAATTTTTTCATATTTTTTAAATGTTTTCGATTAACGTTTAAATGGAAACGCCTGACTTACGTCACGTTTTTTTTTGTTTATTAATCAGTGTAATCGCAAATACTCAACGTGGATTAATGATCCAAAAATATTAATCAATGTATTTTACAGAAATACAATTCATCTTATTAACATTTCATTTATCTTATATCCTTATATGTTTACTACTTAATTGATTTCGCTAATTCTGCTACGCTGTGTACTGCGCATTTGCGCCAATTTTCTTAATAGCTTTATTGGACGAGTCAATGTGACAATTAGTTTTAATTAACCAGCGAGGATTGTTGTACGAATGGCCTGCCAAATAATCTTTTCATAACTTCATTTTACATAGTTTATCCGATGAAAATTAACTCATTATACAAAGCGTTTTCCCTTCTAACAATATGCTTAGCAGATGTGGTCGTAGCAACTAGCCTGTGGGGTATAATTACAGACCTTGAAATATACCCTGCACACTTTAGTTTCGTATCATTGCATTCTATACAATATATAAAAGTTTTTATCGCAATATTTTGTTTTTCGAATGACAATGGGTTTTGAGATTTAATTACCGATAAGGCCGAAAATAATAGTTTTTCATGAAATGAGTAATTCTCTCGTTTGTAGACATCCTGTTCCCTTTTTCGGCTTGAATTAGTCGACCGGGGGTGGCAGACGGGAAGTGCAGGGGCGGCTTGAAACGCTTCCAAATGAGCCTGCGGAATTAGAACACTGCATTCCGCGTCAGCTTTTAACATGCTTGTATTGCTGTAGACCTCAACGGGATCATGGAATTAAGAATAATTATATTGTTTTAAACTGATTATAATTATAATGAAACTAATAATAAATTTGATATAATTAATTGAATTTTTGCTGTAGGTTATACGTGATCATATATAGCAGGGGTGGCAAAACTTTTGATATAGGCAGTAGTCTACCAACATCGTATGTGTTAGTAGAAAAGAAAGTAATTTAAAGTCAAAAATAAGTTTCAAGTTAAAATCAATCATGACATGTGTACTTATCAGACCGACAGGCGGGCGAATAGGAATAGTTACCACCCCTGGTATGTAGCGTATTTATATTTCCTTGTTTTGTGCTTTATTTGTATAAAATATAAGTATTATGTATGTACTTAATAATGAACAATAACATGACTTAAGCCAGCGGTTTCCAAACTGGGAGGCGCCAAAAATTTTAATAAATTAATTTTTATACCATAATATCTTCAAATAAATAAAACGTGTCTATATTATTTAATCTATTAAAACAATAAAGGGTAAGGGAGGCGCGAAAAAGAAAAATTTTTTCGGGGAGGCGCGGAAAAAAAAAAATCCGGGGAGGCGTAGTAGCATAAAGTTTGGAAACCGCTGACTTAAGCATTGATGAAGGGATATATTTTATAATATTACTTATTAAATACCAATGAATAATATAAGTTGTTTCAAAAATACTTATATCATTCTTCTATAAAAAGTTTAGTAATAAAGTGTTAATTTATTAATTACCGATAAAATGCACCTGACAATAAGTCTCAAATTTAAATATAAAAACCTAGTATCACCTACTTTTGAACTATAAGACTCAATTGTAATTTGGTTTCTACGTCGATGGTGCGTTTTATGATCTCATAGTTGTAACATTACAAAAGGACAATATTTCATCATGCGTGAAAACAGTTTGATAGAATTGTTTCGTGGGAATAGACTTGCAAGTGAATAAAAGTCGATGTATCTCAAAAGAAATGTTTCGTGCTGGTGTTTTCGACTATGAATATGCATTTAATCTCTCTAAGAAATACGTGACTATTTTAACAATTATGTTGACGAAGGTCAGAGTGTTGGGTTTCCTTAGATGTATTGAATTTCAATATAAGGATTACACACTAATTAATATGGTTTCCCGTTCATTTCAGAATAGACCAAGAGCGGTACCATTTTGTGTGATATGCGATAAGATAAGAGCAAGTGGGTATTATCGAGTATTTTCGGCGGCGATTCAGTGCGAAACATGAAACGGTTGAAGAAACGTGATGGCGAGGTATCGCCCACGACGACGACGAAGAAGATGACAAGCCCGAATTCAAATCGGGTGAACTTGAATTGTTTTACAATGGTCCTAACGTGCACGTTCCTCCTTGGTCTGATGCACCTGACGGTCGGCGAAAGGATGTCGAACATCGTCTTGGTAAGCAGAGACCTGAACAAAGCCCTGATGGAGGTTCTTGCCGGCATTACTGACATCAACTACACTGAAATCCAAACTCGCAACGACTACAATAGCTCTACCTACTTTAATCCACGGGGGATGGCGGTCCTCTACAACATCACCACTAAATACATCAAAGCCATTAGCATCAATTTCCTGCCCACAGGTATATTTACATTTATTAATTAGATTATACTTTATGTAGTATTTCAGTTTATATTCGTGGCCTACAGAGGAAGCTTTAATTGTTTCCAGCTTGTTATCTAATTATACCGATTAGAGTTACGAAATGAACTTGACACAGATATAGCAGAGGTGCAAAAAAAAAGTGAATTGTAGTTGGTTTAATAATGATACTAATAATGTTCAATAAGCTACTTCAATGGCGCAACCGAGAACGGGATTATTGCACAAACCGAGAAAGTTTATTTGATATTTATTTTTGTGTTATTGTTTTATGATTATTTGAACAAACATTTTTTTTTTCCCGCTAGATCTGATCAGTTTCGAAGAGGATGGCAAAATCAACATCACTGATGATTATCAAAAGATCTTGCTAAATTACTGGCCGCTCATCACATTTTTAGTAGTTCTGGTTGCATTCGCTCTGTTTATGCCAATTTGTGGTCTCTGCTTTTGGTGCTGTCGTTGTTGCGGTAATTGTGGAGCAACGACCAAGTCTTACGACAAGAAGAGTGATCTCTGCAAGAAGCTGATATTTGCAACTCTGCTCATCGGTCTCGGAACTTTGATCCTGTAAATTATAAATACCAAAGTCTTCTTATTCCAAACTTATTATTTTCTTACTTTTCGTCTAGGTTCGGCGTTGTTTGTGCCTTTGTCACTAATCAACATATGCAGGATGGAACCGAATCCCTTACCAAAAACTTGAGAATCAGCGTGGACGATACTAATTCTTACATACATTCTACTAAAGATCAGATCAATGTACTACTCGACGCTAATTTTGCGCAGTTCAGTGACGCACTGTTCGACACTTTAAACAGTACGTTTTATTTCTTGAGTTTTTACAAACAATTAATGAATATATTTATTATAGACGCAAGTAGTATACTGTTCGAGAAACTAACTGAGGTGTCTAAGGCGGCTTCAATAAAGGATGCCGGAAAAATGATTGATACATTGAAAACCGTGAAAGCCAATTTGAAGAAGATAAAGGTATTGACCAATGAGTTACGGGTCGATGCTTCGCAACTAAACGATGGTAATTATTTTTAAAACGGTATTTGAGTTGATTTCATACTTTAAATAATAAATTGTACTTTTTCTCAGCTATGCGAAAATTGAAAAAAGATCTGTTTGCCGCTTTGAAAACCTGTGAACAAGAAAGCGATTGTTCGCAACTATTAGAAAATTATGTGAGCAAATTAGGCACAACCATTGACTTCGATAGTGTAAGTTTTTTCCCTTTAACAAATCACAACTAAATGTTTTCATCTTTCTTATAATTTAACATATTTTACATGCAGTTCCTGGACAGGTATTTTCCCAGGGTGAGTTCTAGCTTATGTGTTGTAGATACACGCATGTTCACAATAGACTTCCTAACATGCATATAGCTAAACTTACACTTAATACACTTGTTGATAAATTATCTTTTTTTTTTATCTAATATCGTAAATTTTCTATTATAGATTCCAGATATGACTTCCTCTATAAATAAATTGGACAAAGATTTAGACCAACAGTTTGTAGAGTCTATATCGAAAGGAATCACAGAGCTTAATGGAATACAAACTAATATAGAATCTAAACTGACGACTAAGCTGGATGATCTGAAGAAAGCTGTTAAAGATTCTGGCGATGATATTAAAAAACAGTCAACTGACATCACAAAATCAATGGATGAGACAGCTTCAAAATTAAATAAAGCGACAAAGAAGGCATTGAATGTTGCTGATAAATATATCAAAGAATATTCAAAGTACAGATTCTACATTGGTCTGGGCGTAAGTGTCGTGCTGCTGCTCATAGCCCTCTGCATTTCACTCGGTTTAGTCTGCGGTATTTGCGGTAAAAAGGCATCCGACATTGATGATGACTGTTGCAACAAAGGAGCTGGTAGTAAATTCTTAATCATGTAAGACCTAATTAATGAATCACATAATAAGTTATACAATCTAATCTTTTTTTTATTCTTAGAGGAGTAGCCATAATGTTTCTTTCTGCCTTCTTTTTGGTGATAGTTCTTCTTGCTCATTTCATTGCCGTTGTACCGCATCGAATGGTATGTGAACCGATGCGAGATCCTCAAATGAACGAGGTATTAATCTTCTTGGACAAAGCAATTCGCTGGGATAAGAATATTGGACTTAACATCACGCTACAAAAAATGATTCCAGACTGTTATAATAATAAGAGCGCCTATCACGTGTTCAATTTGAAAGAAAAATTCGATTTGGAAAAAATTGGAGATTTTATACATGATTTTCAAATCGACGAATTGCTTAACCAATTGGAAAAAGAATTGCAAATCGACGGCGTCACCCTCTTAAAAGATGAAGATCTAGATAAATTACAAAAATTAACTTTGGAAAATAATTTTAGCAAGGTTATCTCTGAGGTAAAATTGACGTTTACAACTCGTATCTGACGCTTTTCTAACTTGTTTGTGTTTTTAGCTAAGCATTAACTTCACTAATGTGGATTTGGGAGAATTCAGTAACGCGATCGATGTTGTTATTAAAAATTTAAAGGAAAAGGGAGAGACAGAAATTGTCACATCTTTGACTACAATTAAATTGCACATCGATACCTACATTGAAAAGGTTTTCAATCCAATGAAGAAGCACGCTGACGAAGTCATAGTAAGTTCTCTAAACATCACTGATTGAATGGTATGTAGCACCATATTCTTACAGAATCTAGCCAATACCACCGATTATGCAATGAGATTCGGCAAAGACAGTTTTGAAGAAGCAATCAAAGACCTCGTCGATAACATAAAATACGCGCAAGATTACTTGACAAACAACGGTACCATAGAGATTAAATCGGTAAGTTGATTATCTTAATGTCATATATTTAAACTAAATAATTGCATTTCTTTAGATTACTAAGCAATTTTCAACTACTATCCTGGATCAAGCAAAGAATTACACGACTAGGATCATTTACCATTTTGAACAAAAAATAGGCGATTGCGGTCCGGTAGCTTTAGTGCTCAACGGTACTTTAACTGCAACATGTGACAACATCTTAGCTCCAATGGTATTCAACATGGTTTTGTTATAATTTTCTTACTTAATGATTGACTAATACTTACAGAACGGATTTTGGTTCAGTATCTTTTGGTGCCTGGTTCTCTTCATACCGACAATCATTATTTCTGTTAAATTGGCCAGCGTTTATCAGAAACGCGATCAATACAGGGCCTGCGAATCGTAAGTTTGCTTTACAGATTCTACTCAACCATTCTTTGTTCAACCCTTGTTCAGTATTCAGATTTGTATTGTTTTAAATCAGGCGTGTCCAATCCATGGGCTTCATGCGTACCAAAACTGCTAATCAGCTATCATTAGTGTATTTTATGTGTTCTTCCAATGTGCCCCAGGAAAGCTAAAAGATTGGATATTCCTGATTTAAATTATTAGTATCAGAAATTCTATCTTCTCAAATAAGTGGTTATGTGTGTTTCGAAAGGGTTGAGCGAAGTATGTATGTCTAAGCTTTGTGAGCAGTGTCGCAATGTGCTTTATCTGATGTCATTCACTTTACTTTTGCAGCGATTATTTGTATGATGCATTTGATCGAGAAAGCGTCCCGTTGGCTCGGTAAGTCTCTTGTTTTGTTTTAACGATTACGCACGTGGTCTTGATCAAATGCATGCAAATTGAATCCGTTTCTTTCGCGTTCTCGCATTCAAAGATTTTATAATACATTATGTATGTCTTCGTTTTCTAGGACCAAAGCCAACAAAAAAAAGCAGAAGAAGAAGCGAGGCGATAACAGAGCTTATATGCCTGATAGGGATCGTAGGCACGACTATCCAGGCGGATCCCATCACGAGGACACCAGATATGCGGATATGGCTCCCAAGTAAGTTTAACCCTCATTTGTTACGAATATTAGTTATAAAGAGTTCCAGGCCTTAATTTTATCTTGCTTTGTATTTTTTTCTTCCTCAGCGGTTGGGATTTTGGGTCGACCCATTTCTAAGCTCTAAAGGCAACAGTTTTTGTTTGTTTTTCTTTACAGAATGTCCTTTGCCCATTGTTGTGTTATTGATTGAAACGCTTATATTTATTCCTTTATAATTATTAATTTAGTATAAACGAAATTTAATTTATTGATAATTTATTTTTACCATTTATTGTGATTGTCTTTTGTGTCATCGGCTTTTTGCTAAATGTTCCTTTTTTTGCTTCCCGTACCGTTTCTAGAAATTATGGAGACTTTCCGAATGGCGGCCCGCCCCAATACGAGAGAGCCCCCACCGAATACGAAAGACCTCCTCCATACTACTACCAGGGTTCCGGGTAAGTTATTTAATTAGTCATATTATATTCGTCACAGTATAAACTAATTGTGTATTTCATCTTGTAGGGACCATTAAACAGACTGAGAATTCTGAGCTATGTGAACAAAACGATGGGATAATAACAGACTGAGACTCGACTATGCTTTATAAGCAGCATGGAAAGAAAACCCGTTTCTTTCCTTCCCTTCATATTTTACTTTAAAATTTAAATTTAAGTTAATGGTTTGCGTAACAGTATAACTGATAAACAAACAACCAGTAAATTTCCCTTAACAGACGACACTCATCCTCCAATTTCATTAGACACTAATCGGCGGTGAGTTTGCTCAAAAGAGGTTTTATATATAAGTTTTTAATTATTGTAATTCCGAAATTGAAAGTTAGGGAAAATAATGGAACATAATGTGATTGTAGTAGTACGGAGCGTGGAATATATTTACAATAATTATTGATTATTATTACACGGTTTGATCGTCAACGACGGTTAAGTCCCTTTTTAAATGTGCAATTTATTCCAAAATCGATACAAATTTATATTATATTCTCTATATATACATATATAAATGTGAACGTATATTATACATGTATTTTATCATCACAGGGAATCATGTTACAAGTAACGTAGTAATATTGTTCATGATGTAATGGGTGTTGTATGGTGGAAACTTCCCCCCGGCCCCGCCTTCCCACCACTCTTTCTCTCTTCAACACGTTACGGTTAAATTTCAAGTATGTCTCGCTGCTCAAATCCGACGTCGTTTGCAATTTAATCGCAACGCCCACCACCGTTCTGTCAATTTGTTAAATCGAATTCAAACCCACTCCTCAATTAGGTAGACTTTCTTCCATCTCGACATAACCAAATATTTTATTTTTTACACATATATCGGATTCGATATTTTAGTTTTTCCGCAACTGCCTAAATTGCATTGCAAGTTAGTTTATTTAGTGTGTATCATTCTCTTCTCCACGAATAGAATTAAGTTTAGTTAAGTAAGAGTTGATTGAGGAATGGATTTAATATAATAACAAACAAATAAAAAACTAGTTACATTTCTTATAGAGAGAAAAAAAATGTTCAAACTCAGAAACGTTTCTGCTCAATATTTTTGAAAATGTTTTACGCCAAGAATTTGTATTTAATTTTTATCCTGTTTATTTCATTTTTTGCCATACTCTTATTATTATTATTATAAATATATTTAATATTATACATATATAAAAATTAAGAGATAATGTTATATAATATATATATTATGAGGAATATAAATTCCAGTGTTTATAAATACAAATATATTCCTTAGAAACATTTCTGGTGTTTATTATTTATTTTATCCTTATTCACAAAAATAAGTCGTTCGAAACTTTCCGTTCTACAAATAGAAATGGTGTAGCGCCATCTGTCTCATTTTCAAATTCAAATAAGAGTCTTAACGTTTTAGTGAATTTTATCCAAATACAATTTCTGTTCATGAAATACTTGTGTGACCTGTGCAATTGGTCGTAGCCATAAATAAATTATGGACAAAATTAACGTAGAAATTGTGCTCAAGCAATCCAGGTAAGCATTTGTATAACCGAAAATATAAAGTATTTACATTTCTAACCTAACTTTAGCGCAATTTCCACCAAAGAAGTAATTGCAATTTGTCGACAATTTCTGAATAAAAATCGCGTTAAGCCAGGTACAATTATCTCAGCGTTCGACAAAATTGAAAATTTGCTTCTTCATGAGGACGTGCAGCAGATTATAATAGATGAACTACATAATCAAGATGTAAGTATTTCTTTAAATTCTGAGAACTTGTTTGTGAATACGTTTTTTTAAGGAGGTAAATTTACAAGTGGACTACTCAAAAGATAATGTAAATTGGCATGTATATAAATTGGACCTTAAAGGTCCACAGAATGATGTTTGCGAAGATGATACTGGAACGGAAGTCAATCTGGCTACATTGTGGATGTTGCCATCCATTGATATTCACAACACATGGGAGAATCTTATATACAACAATAATATAAAAGAAAATGTATGTCAACTTACAATAATTGATTATTGAATTATAATTATATCATTATAGCTTTTGAATTATGCCTATGCAATGATGGAGTTTTCCAAGAAAGGTGTCAACCAAAAGATTATTAGCTGCAACAAAGTAATCCTGTTACACGGACCTCCAGGCACTGGTAAAACATCATTATGTAAGGCTTTAGCTCAGAAGCTATGCATACGGATGAATGATAAATACAAGCAAAGCATCCTAATTGAAATTAACAGCAACAGTTTGTTTTCCAAATGGTTTTCAGAAGTACGTTGAAAGTTTTTGTTGTTTGATCATATAATGCCTAATTTATATTTGCAGAGTGGAAAATTGGTAATTAAAATGTTCGATAAAATCAAAGAAATTATAGAAGTTGCCAATACGCTTGTTTGCGTGTTAATTGATGAAATTGAATCGCTCGCTCATGCACGAGAAATCTGCTTATCAGGTATTATCATCATATGTTATACAAAATAAAATAATAATTGACACATACTTCGATTCTTCAAGGAAACGAACCGTCTGATGCTTTAAAAGTGGTAAACACAGTGCTAACACAAATTGATCAGATCAAACGATACCCGAATGTAATCATCTTCACCACCTCGAATATGACGAACGCCATAGATCTGGCCTTCGTAGACAGAGCTGATGTGAAACAATACATTGGACCACCCGGGACGAGAGCCATATTTGACATATACTTGTCTTGTATTGTGGAACTCATCAAGGTAGGAGTCGTCTGCAAAAATCTGAATTAAGTAATATAAATATATATATTTCAGACAGGCATTATCATCTACAATTTCGATTCTAATATAACGGACATTGGAAGCGAGAACGAAGAAAAGCTTTTGAAAATAAGTAAGGACAGTGAGAGTCTGAGCGGCAGGATGCTGAGGAAGTTACCTTTTCTTACACACGCTTTATTTCTAAACAACAAGAATGTTGGACTATCTACCTTCCTAGATGGACTTAGCAAAGCCGTTAAGTATGAAAAGGAACAGCGTGAGCTTTTGAAAAGTTCAAATTAAAATAGTCATAAGTGAGAAATGTTATATTTTATTTAAATTATATTACAAAATAACAACTTCAATGTAAGTTAAGCACATGTTGTGTTCCAAATAAATATTTATATTGTCAGATATTTGATCATAATATTTCTAGCCCCAATAAAATTTTCAGAGTCCCTGTAAATTAGGCACAAATTGAATGCAGCTTCTCGCTGAAGATTTAATATTTCTGGATATTCGTCTATCAGAGAATTTGTGTACTCCAAGCATTGAAGGTAATAATGTTTAGCTAGATGTAGTATGCCATACTGGTGGTACAATCTGCCAAGGTTGTAGCAGACCTCTTGATAAGCTAATTTACCGCGATTCTTCGCGTAATTATGAAAAAGGCCATATGTACATTGCGTCAGATCTTTCTTACCCTCATGCCTCTTTTGATTTGTGACTTGGAGAAAGACGCTGCCCAGCAGCAGATATACAAAAGGAGTAGGCTGGTTCTTGAGCAATGGTAGCAAATGAATGATGGCAATCTTGTACATTCCCGAAGACACGGCAATATTTGCCTCTAATACTTTAGTGATGGCCAAGTTAGGGTACAGCATCAAGAATCGATTCTGCCTGGAATCGACGAACGTCAGCATCGTTTGATTGTAAATATTCCACAGCAGATTATTTTTGCCATTCTTCGAGCTCACCGATTGTTTGGCTATTTGCCAGCTATGTTCCTTCAAAAACATGCATGCGTATAAGACCATTGCATGCAAGTCGCTGGTATAATTTTTGAACCTTGTGGAGCTGAGAGCGTTGAAGACGAACCTTTTCATTTGCTCAAAGTGCCGATTGACGTAACTGTAGTTCATGATCTCCAGGAAAAAATCATATTCCTCCTCGACGGAGGGCTCACGTGAACTTTCGAAAAAATTGCAGAGGTCTTCATCCCTCAGGTTTCTCAGTTCACGTATCTTGTTGAGTTTCTCGCGTACACTCACTCGGAAAGTGAGAATACGTAGCTCGGCTTCATCAGGAGCAATAACCAAGCAATGCCGTCGGAGAAATGTTTCAAACTCCATATAGAGCTCTTCATTCTTCTTTATTTTCATCAATAAACGCATTCTTTTCATAGCAACTGGGACGTCAACTTCGTTGGTCTCCGCCGTATTCTGTCGCAGAACTTTTAAAGCCTCCCTAACCTTGTCCACTTTCAAAAGAAGATCACTTAACGGGATCTTTACTTCGATGTGCTGTGGCGCAAGTCGAACCACAGTGTAGTAGCTTTCGATCGCTTGTTCGTCCATATTACATTCTCGCTGGCATTCCGCGTATTTTAACCAGACGGCAGCCAAACTGAAATTTTTGCTTTTTATCAGCGGAACTAACAGCTTGAGAGCTTTCATATGTTGCTTTTTCTTCATCATGGCTTCGGCAACGTCTAAGAACAAATCTCCTATATTTTCAGCGTTGTTATCGTCATCCAGTAACGGATTTACAAGTTTATCCACTAAATCGTAAGATTCCAAATGTACCAAGCAGATGATGAATTTAATCTGCAGATCAATCAATATCTCTTGTCGCATCGTATACGAGATAATTTCCACCTTCTGATCATCGCCAATAAGTATTTCCATTTCAATGTTACAGTACTGAACAAAAATATCCAAGCAGTTTGGAAAATTGCCCATCAAAATCAACAGCTCTAAATAAATATTCACAAGTTCAGGTGTAATGTATTGTTTACATTTCTTAAATGGTATTTCAATCATCTCAATTGCCTTGGCATAATCTTTTTCTTTATGATAATATTCAGCCAACTCTTTAGCTAAATCCATGAGAGCATCATGGTCACATTCTTTGTATTGATTTAATAGCTTTATCTTTGCTTTGATCACAAATTTGTGGTCCTTGAGTAGTTCCAATAATTGTATTCTCTTTAAGTGTATTTCATAGTTGTCAGGTTGAGTGCTCACAGCTCTAGAGTAACAGGTTACCGCTGCTGGAATATTATTGCGTGTTATGTACAGTTGACCCAATCTCATCCACTGATCAACATCACCCCTTTTTAAATGTGCAGCTATACTCAAATACTGCAACATCTTATCATCATCTTTGTTCTCATAAATCTGGCACAGAGTCACATATGGTTCATATGCATGAGGTTGTTGCCTGATCACTTCATAACACATTTTCTCAGAGAGATCACAATCTCCTCTTGCAAATCTTAAATTAGCCTCACCCATCAGTCCCTTCAAATGGATTGGCAGCTTTGATTTCTGTATTTTCCACTTTTTCTTCTTTTGATCTTCAAAGTCAAGCTCATTTGCATAGTCCTCATCAATATTCTCATTGATTTCACCCTCTTCGTCCTCTTCATCACTGCTCACAACTTTTTGAGAATCTTCACTATTATATTCTTGCATTTCCATAGCTTCAACTTCTAAACTTGAATCCATTTTTAGGTTATTTGCAGTAGACATAAGTGATACAAATAACATACATGAAGTTGTCTCTTAGTTCACAGATATATTGAATGAAGTTGTATAATCAAAGTCATATGATAAACAATAACCTATATTCGTTTTCTTGTTAAAGTCAGTTAAAGTGTTGAGAAATAATTTAAAACAAATCGTTAGAATATTATTAAAATATGTCGCCGGATTTGGATAGAATTAATTCGATATTGGATAAGTTGACTTTAGATTCTTTAACACTGATGGAGAAACATATCCAGAGCAAACTGGAATTAGAAAAGTGCATGTCAGAAGGTGAATCAAATTTAGCCAAAGCTAGGTACATAAAAGGACAAAATGCAGTTTCTCAACTACAATTGCCCACTGAGGACAGCAAAGAGTTCAATGCTTTAGCTACAGTTCATCGAGATAAAAATAGCAAGTTGCAAGAAGAGGTATTTGATTTGGAAATTAGGAAAGCAACAAATGAGGAGAATCCCTTGAAGTGGTTTGGAATTTTGATACCACAGAGCATGCACAAAGCACAGGATGACTACAAAAGGTCCCTACATCGAGTCAAGGAATCAGCAAATATTCAAGTGCAATTGCATCAAACACTTTCAACTATGAAACAAATGAAATTGTTAAAAAAACAAATTATGTGCAAAGAATAAAAATGATCATTATATTCATTATTTGAATTAGCAATTGTATAGTAGCTCCCTCTACATTTTCCTTGTTGATTACTTTTTTGTTTGTTGTTTGTAGTAACGATGAGTATTGATATCACGATTCTATTTGATTCAGCATTTTTAGCATTTTCAACTGCAGTTGAATCGAATTTGATACCACCACTACTACAGAGATATGCATTTGAAACGATGATGGTGGTGGTTGGTTGGTGGTTGTAGATGGTGCTGATGTAGCGGTTACAAAATCGCTTATACTTTTTTTTTACAAAAGCTGTCAAACTTAGGAACTGTATTTATAATTAACGTTAAATTATATTAGTGTTTTTGTTTTTATTTTCGCTGCCCGAAGATAACTAGTTGCGGCATGGCATTTCTGCTCGTCTTTGCTTCAAATGTGATATAAGCGTTTGTAAGAAGATCGTCGACTTTGTGATATGTAGTGGAGGATGTATGGATCTGCTCACATCCATATATGTTAAAAGAGAGAGATAATCTAGACCTAAATATGCCCAGAAGGATTCAATTGTTCATGGATCCAAATATGTGATATACACTCATCCATTGTTTCCATCTGAGAAGGTAGGTGTTTCTGTTGTCTATTTGCCACAAAGGAGGGCTTCCTGGTGAGGTTAAAATACTTGACCTAACCTCTAATGGAAAAAATTTGTGCTTCATAAATGGGTTTGATTCATTGCTCAATAATATGCTTGTATTAGTTCAAGTTTTTCCATTGATTAGATTATGTCGTAGTCAATTAATCATTGACATAGATTGCTACATCAATACATGTATTGTTAATGTTGGATTTCAGGTTGTGTTCATTGTCAATGCAATGATTGAAAGCGTCTCGAAGAGGGCTTTCAGTGGTTCTAGTGGAACATACAATGTACATGCCTTGGAACTAGCTGCTGCCAGAGTTCGAACCCAGAAAGGTTTAAGCATTAAGGTGTTTTTCCTTGATGACACAGACCATACATTTCATATAGACAAAAGGGCAAAAGGAACTCAACTATTAGATCAAGTCTATCAGCATTTAGAACTCGTTGAGAAGGATTACTTCGGCTTGCAGTTCAGTGAGAATGGTTGCACACCAACCAATAACAAACCAGAATGCATGGTAATACATAATTCATTCATTTATTTAAAAGTTATTAAATCAATGGGTTTATTTTAGCGATGGCTAGATCACAATAAGTCGGTAAAGAAGCAACTGGGTAACTGTGAAGACAAAACGCTCTATTTTCGCGTAAAATTTTACGTGAGTGATCCAAGCAAGTTACAGGAGGAGTACACAAGATATCAATTTTACTTGCAAGTTCGACGAGATATACTGGAATTGAGATTGCATCTCCCGCCATCAACGGCTTGTCTTTTGGCGAGTTACACTGTGCAATGTACTTAATTACGAATTATTTGATCGCTAACTAATTGCATAACTTGTTATAGCTGAATTGGGTGACTATCAACCTGACGAGCATGGCCCAGACTACTTATCAAACCTACAACTGGTTCCGGAACAAAATGACGACATGGAGAGGAAAATATCCGAATTGCATAAGCTTCATAAGTAAGTATATATTTAAATGAATATAAAAAAAAACGAATATAAACATTATTTTCATTTCTAGAGGGCAATTACCGGCCGATGCGGAATTCAATTTCTTAGATCATGCAAAGAAAGTGGATATGTATGGGGTTGAATTACACAAAGCTAAGGATAACACTAACAAGGACATTCAATTGGGTGTGACATCGCTGGGTTTAGTTGTCTTCCTAAATAATATCCGTATTAATACCTTTTCATGGGCGAAAATAATGAAAATCTCATTTAAGCGCAAGCAATTCTTCATACAACTTCGAAGGGAACCGGTATGCGATGAAGATCCATTAAAGGTGTCCTTAAGACTAACCATTTACGTGTTTCAGTCGGAAAATTACGATACTCTACTAGGCTTTAACATGGAAACGTATAGATCGTCGAAAACACTGTGGAAGGCTTGCGTGGAACACCATACCTTCTTCCGGTTGCATTCGCCTAAGGTACGTCGGCGTTTCCCGTTATCATTGGGTTCCAAATTTACTTACTCTGGGCGAACCGAGTTTCAAACAGTGGAAGAGGTCAGGCAACGGAGCAGATTAGAGCGGAAGTTCGTTAGATCGCCGAGCAGGACGATAGTAAGTCAATTTGGTGGCCTAACATAAGAAATGTTCCAATATATTACATTGGATAATCCTAATATTTAAATAGCCTTTATCAACATTCGTTGTGTTTTTTTTATATGTCATGTTGATAAGAACTGATAAAGTGGATTTTTAATCAGCGCGTTTTCTATCTTCTGCTAATTGCATATGTGTGCTCGTTGTATTAATAAAGAATTTGTGTTGCTAGATGAGGCAAACGATGCCGCCGCCAGCTCTTGAGGATAAGGGTAAGATACTACCAGCACCAGCAAGGCCTCCACGGCCTTACGATAATAAAGTAACGTCGTCGGGGGCCAAGGAGCCAAGGAAAGCGTGGGAAGAGGACGACAATAGGTTATCAGACGAGTGAGTAAATGTCAACATTTTATGAAATTAATTATTCCTTATATTGTTTTCCGAACTAGTTTTAACGACGGCGTATTTCTGGAGCGGCCGTCGGAAGGTCCGTTTTCTCCGGGGAAGGTGTTGAGTTACGTCGACGAAGAACCGCCATCGCCCACCTCTAATGGTTTATACGACACACCTCCGTATAGCGGCAGCCATTCGCCCACATCGCAGATTGTTGACGAAGGGATGGTCATGATCGTCCTGCATCCTGACCAAGATGGCAAGTACGGGTTTAACGTGAAGGGTGGTACGACGAAGGAAGATCCTATTTCCGTCTCACGCGTTGCTCCTAACACGCCCGCTGATAAATGCAACCCCCGATTAACGGAAGGTGATCAATTGTTGATGATCAATGGGATGGATGTGCAACAATCATTGCACGCGGACGTCGTAACTATTATTCAGGAGGCGAGAGTAACAAATTCTGGACAACTAATCTTAACAGTCCGTCCGAACGCACTATACGGAGTCTCCGAAGAATACGAGGAGCCACCCTATCAATACGTTCCTGTGAGTGGAGAATTGCATAACCGCCCCCCGTCGCCAAGCAATGCTCTTGAACAAAGCATCCTCCTCCTTGCTGATGGTCTAGCTAGTGGAGCGCTTATCGCCCAATACGAGATGCTGCATAGGAAGTATCCAGACCTGACGTGTGACGAAGCCTGCAAGCAGAAGAACGTCAACAAGAACAGATACAGAGATATATCACCATGTAATTGCTGTTGAATTCATTTCAATATAGGGATCTTATACTTATTCTTGTTTCAGATGATAACACCAGGGTCGTCCTGGAAGATTGTCCCAATGGCGATTATATAAATGCGAATTACGTGAATATGCCCATTTGCGGAACAGAGATAGTGAATAAGTACATTGCTACTCAGGGACCATTGCAAAACACCACCGAGGATTTTTGGCAGATGATTTTGGAGTCGGGCAGCAGCTTGATCGTTATGTTGACGACGGTGATAGAACGGGGTCGGGCCAAGTGTTACAAGTATTGGCCAAATGTTGGTGAATCCTTGCCGATGGCTAACGTTACTGTTAGATGTGACGAAGAACTCTCGGACGAGTCCAGCAGCTTTGTATATCGAAATTTTACCTTAATTGATAATAAGGTATAGTTTAAAATTAATATTCCAATATACAGCAATACCTCGTATAGTGCGGGTAATCAAGGAAATGTTTGAAACCGGACTAATTGAGGGCTTTAAAATCGCATAAAAATATACAACAAATTATTTTTATAATTTTTGTTACAATTAAAATTTAGTTTGCTTTCCAATTTTCAAATCGGACAGTATTATGCGAGGTATTGTTGCTTAATCCTAAGATATGTCCTAATTTCACCCAATTTTTAAAACAATATCCAAATTTTAAACTCGTCATTTTAAATCAGTCCTATTTGAAATTAATAACTCAATAATTTTGTGTTATTTTGCAGAGTAACGAAGAGCGTGTGATCAAACATATGCAATATGTCGCATGGCCGGATCACGGTGTGCCTAATTCACCTGCTCTCTTCCTGGCTTTCACAGATCAGGTGAGAGAGGCGAGGCAGAACCAGTCCAATGATGCCTCTGCCCCGGTCGTTGTCCACTGTAGCGCCGGTATCGGCAGAACCGGAGTCCTGGTGCTTATGGAAACCGCGATGTGCCTTATGGAGGCTGGCCAACCCGTATACCCACTTGGAATAGTACGGAGCATGCGGGAACAACGTGCCATGATGATTCAAAATGCTGTAACTATACCATACAATTACGCTTGGCTATAATAATTATGTTAATCCTTATTTCAGAGTCAATACAAGTTTGTGTGTGAGAGCGTACACACGGCGTACACGGAGAAAATTATTTAGGATTTTTTGTTTATTTAAATTATATAAATTGGATTGATTTCCTTCACAGTAAAAAAATGTTTAAGATGAAATAAACAGGAGGAAATGGAGTAAAAGAAAGTACCTGCGAATCGACGATGACAAAGAGAGAAAGAAAGATCTACAACTGCAAAGCACAAATATATATTTTTAGTTCATAGGTAAGTATTATGTATAAGAAAAGCGATCGTTTCAAGAAAACTTATTTCATACTATCCAAGACTTAAGAATAAGAAATGCAAAATTTCCATCCAAATTTCGTCCAGAACAGAGAATCAATGTTAATACTCAATTATTTTGTTTTCTAATCTAATTAGAAAAAGTAACATAAGTTGTCGAACAATTCAATATGAATTCGTCGCAGTTTTATGATAGTAAAGTGAATGATGTATATGGTAAAACAAACATTTTTATAATATATATATATATATATTATAATTTATGCATTATACATATATGTATATATTTGGAAAAGTGAGTTTTATTATGTAGAAGGTCCAAATTCGAGTCACGGTTTTTCAAGTGAAGCTGTGATATATATTCATGACCAATAAGTCATCTGATTATCGATTATCTACATGTTTTTTTTGTACTTTGTATAATGAAAAATAGATTGCGACAAGATGTTTCAAACTAACACGAGAACTGCCCAATTTTATCGTATTTATATAATTAATGAGATGATTAACGAATTAATGCAGCAACTAATAGTAGTTTTAAGTTCTGTCCGACTCGTATACTTGATCGCATTAACATTCGGTGCATGTTATGAAACGCACAATACTATATTATATCATAGATTATTTATCTTGTTGGACCAAGTGTACTGGCCGGATGGTGATCGTTTTTTCAAGTGGAATTGCGGACGGCAGAACTTTAAAATTTAAAAACAAAAACTTGTTTTAATGAAGCAATGATCTCATTTACTTTTTATGAAAATTCTAAATGATAGCTTGGATGTTTCAAGTCTGATGACCAAAGTAAATGTAATTAAGAAGACATCGGACTTTCCAAAAATAATCTGTTATTAGAATGTTCGTCCGTCGTCCATTTGGAAGCGAAAAAACGTTTGTCCTATTATATATTTTCGTTTTGTTTTCATTAGTAAAACTTAATTAAAACTCGTCCACTAATTTAGTTGAGATATATTTTATTTTATTTTTTTCGTTGTAAATAGGAATATTATGTGTACATGGAACCTTTTAAATATCATATTTGTGTGAGTTTATTATATCATTATTATTTAGTATATTAATTTCCATACAGATATATTTTGTTTGTTTTTTTTTTCTAAGAAAAGTAAAATCTCCTGTACTGCATCGTCCACGATCCTCGACAGTTTAAGATAAAAATAATTTGTGTAATAATACTGTACCTTGTCTTTAAAATTATCAATAATTGCATATAACTAATTTTATTTTCCTGTTTTTATTTTATATATCCAGTATATTATATATAAAAATACTTATAGACTTATTAACTACATATATGATTAATATCTACACTGTGTTGTTGTAATTGTTTATACATACAAAAAAGATTAATGAAAATACAAGGTAAATTTAAAGAATAAACGATTCATCGCATTATTGTGTATACCTGTTAATTATACATACGAATATTGTGATTATATTTGGAATAAAAACTGTACTGAATGTGATTATTTATTTTTTTCACTTTTCTGTAAAACCACTTAGCGAAAATTGGCACGAAATCTCTGGATAACCCAATATAAATGATAGTCCAATACGCCTCGATTAACGCAGACCGAATCCTAAAAAAGATATAAATTTACCAAATGTGACTTCGACGCTCTTGCATTTAGCGCTCGTCTTTTATGAACCTAGCGTTAAACGAGATCTTTTTATTATTGGCAACCCAATTATCTGTTCGGTGCAGTTCGGTGATTGGTCGATTAGATTTGAAATATCTATGGACATATTTAAAATTCAAGTAATTTTAAAAATATTGCTTCTATTATTATATCTTTGATTTACCCGCTAAATAATGGCGTCGTCTATGACAATAAGAAAAACAATGTACATACACACATATGTGAGAGAATGTACATATCCTGAAATCCATTCCACATAAAATTATACTTATTGGTTTCTCTGTGTCGGACTGCGGGAAATTGTGAAGTGGTTGCGTGCGATGCGGAGAAGGTGGAGGAAAGTTCAAGGGTGTTAGCATGAAAATCGATATGAGAACGTGTGGAAATGTTGGAAAATGTGGACCGGCAGTGTAGCAGGAATCGAATGGCAAACAACATGCGGATTGTTGCCATCCGCCTGTGTCTGACGTCTTTGTGACGGCGGTCTGACAGATAGGACGCCGCTCCATCAAAATCTCAGAGTGGTGGGACAGGAAGGAAGACGACAACAACTGGGACTAAATATAATTGGGTGGGTAAGTAAACCCTTTCCGCTTTATCCCGAAATAATCGATAAAAATCTCTTATTTCAGATAAGATGCCTATAGTACATCAGACGAGAGTATCTTTTCTGCAATCTATTGGATTCTGAATCGCATTCATTTACTTTTCTTTTTCGAACGGGGGGATGATGGCAGAGATGTCTGACCATCAGAGCACCGAGCCCTATTGGAAGATGGCACGCAGCGGCGTTGCGCTATTGTTGAACAACAGACAGGAAGAGGCCAAAGCACTTTTCAGACAATATCCTGACAGTAACATCATGTACTCAGGATATGCCACCGTCATGTTCATCGCAAGTTCGAAAGCGCTCGATTTGCACCAGACTAAATAAGATTGATTTTTCAGGACGCTCTGATGAGCTATGAGGAAGATAGGCTGAACCTGGCCGTGGAGACGCTGAAGGAGACGGAGAAGAGATGTTGCGGTTCGGGCTGGCTTCGGTATATCCGTGGGAAACCGCCCGACCTTAACTATGCAGAATACTTGGAGAATCAGATCATCAAGGCGGACGCGGAACTTTACCTAGCTACTCTCACGTTCCTGCAGCAGGACATATCCGGTTACTTCAAGGGTGGTTGGATAATGCGCAAGTCTTGGAAGCACTACCAGCAGACATATAATGAAATTCTAGCCATATACAAACAGAATATTGGAGATTTAGATTTCGGTAGGCTGCAAAAATAAACAAATAACTATTTCATTATTATATAAATCAAAATTTATCATAAGATGGTGATGCGAGTGACCAGCCAGAAGTGGGTGAGAACAGCGGCGAATGTACTACATCTTCGGACACCGAACAGGAATTGGATTTGGATGAACAGAAAGTGGAAGCGGTAACGGATGTGCCTGATCCTGCAGTTGCTGTGACCCAGAACGGGTACATTCCCAAATCCTTAACCGTAAACTCTTTCACGCACTCCTCAACTTCCACCGCGCCATCGTCAGCATCGTCTGCAATTCCGTTGAAAAAGTCTCGGTCGTTCAGCGGGACGTTGAACAGGTACACGCAGGGTCTGTTCAACGTCATCGACGAGGGGCCGTGAGTGTTGCAAGCGATCCCAGAATCTAATTGCCTTTTTGATTTCGGTTTGCTTTAGGAAGGTCGTCGACATCGACCGCGCAACGATTATACGATTGATGCGCGCCGTTTCCTTCGGTTACGGCCTCCTGCAGCTCGGCATGTCGTTGTTACCGCCTTCTGTACTCAAGCTAACCAGCTTCCTGGGTTTCCAGGGTAACCAGAAGAGCGGTCTTGAGAAGCTCGTATACGCTAGGAACGGGGAAGACATGCGATCCCCGATGGCCACGTAACTAACACATACTCTGTTTGATATCTATTCTAATCGTCGGGAACTGGTTTAGCCTAGCTTTGCTCTGGTATCACACGATAGTCCGTCCGTTCTTCGCACTGGATGGAAACAATGTACAAGCGGGTGTGCGGATCGCCACTACTCTCATTGCCGAAGCCATGCAGGAATACAGCGACTCTGCTATCTTCCTCTTCTTCAAAGGCAGAATCGATAGGTTAAAGGTGACCCATAGAGAGAGAAAACAAGTTTTCACTGCATTTTTTCAACCATATTTCTATTTCAGTCAGACATTTCGTCGGCAATTCAGTCGTTTAACGCGTCTATTGCGAACTCGAATCATCGGGAAATTCGCATTTTATCGCAACATGAGGTCGGCTGGTGTTATCTGATACAGTTGGAGCACGAACACTCGCAGAATACTTTCTTATACTTGAAGCAGCAGAGTCGGTGGTCTCGAGGTTTCTACTCGTACATTTGCTTAATCTCAGCTGGTGCAAACGAAAGTCTACAGACAATTTGCAGTTTCGAAGACCTAAAGGGCATGTTCACAGTCTCCCCTAAGGGTTCACAACTAGACGAGTACTTGGGACGGCGTTATAAATGTTGTCCTATCGAAGAGGAACTTTTCTATGCTAAGAGTAGCCTCTTTTGGAAACTACTTGTTTATGAGCTGCTCTACCTATGGAACTCCTTGCCCAGCTGCAACGTAGACAGTCTAAAAACTGTAATCAATGGTATGTCTTTTTTTTTACTTATATTTTTTTAAACAACTTAAAAAATCTCTTATATAGATTGCGAATTAGCTAACGGTAACGAAGAATACGTGCCGTTCTTAGGGTTGTCTGAATTAATTAGCGGTAGCGCCTTGTGCATCCTGAAAGAGTACGAGAGAGGTATAACCGCATTCCGCAAGTGCCTAGAGATGAGGTCCAACTGCAGTGTCCAGGGTTGCGACTCGCACATAACCGCATTTGCATTGTACGAGTTGGGTCGGTTGTTAATTCGTGATCCGGAAGTAAGTTTGAAGCACCTACAAAGTTATTTGCAAATTTGGTATTTGGGGACTATTTTCAGACAAAGGATGAAGGACGTCTTACGCTGCAGCAGATATCTAACTACAAGGACTACGATTTCGAACAGCGGCTCTCCATCCGAATCCATTCCATCCTAAAGCAGTACGCGTAACTGGGCTCGCAGATATGAGGTACAAACTCCAAAGCCGAATTAACTTGTTTTCTGTTTCTGTTTTGTTCCATCGTCGTCTAGCCAATAAACATTGTTGCGTCCCCTCTCTACCAGAGAATTACAATAAGTAGAAGTTTTTTCATACAGCTCGAGGTTTAACAATACTAATTATAATTGATGTTCTACTTTAAAATAAGCTATTTATTTTGTAAAATAAAATTTATTATAATATTATTTAAATTGGAATAATAGCAAAAGCAGCTGCCGCCTATATATAGATATGTATATACACACACGGACAATATGTATTTAATAAGAATATACACGAAACGAACAAAATGAATCCTATACCAAATATAAACACTAATATATATATATATATATATATAACAAAATATACGGGAGTAACTTATATGGACTATAATATATAAAATGACTAAACAAAGAGAAAATAAAACAAATTTAATAAATACACAAATGACCGAAAGAAAATGAATAGGTGAATTGAAGGATTTGGTTAAATTAATTTAAGATGAAAACTCGTTCCCTAATCTAGGAGGTTCAGTTTGCTGTTGGTTTTCCTCAGCTGCGCTCGCCATGGGATAATGTTTGGTTCCTCATCCGATTGGGACTCGTAGGTGTTGGTATTGGTGCTGCAGCTGACGCTATTCATGCACGGTTCAACCGAGGTGCATCGCTCGATCTCCACACTACTACTGCAATTATTATTGAAATCCTCCATCCTTTCCGACTTGTGGCAGTCCTCCTGTACCCTCACCGATTTCACGTCTTCAACTTTCGGTGAGTACAAGCATTGCCTGGAACGAAATAGTTCGATTTGCGAGTTGCTGCGCAACATGGAATCAATGAATGTACATATTTCTTGGTGAAATTAAATCTTAATTCAAGCGAAAACTCCAGTTACCTCATTTTAAATTCCGCTTCCTCCTTCTTGGCCATCAGCTGACGTTTCCACTGGGGAATCGCTTGCAGGCGCTTCTCCTCTGCCTCCTTGTGCAACTGTTCTTCCAGTTCTTTGCGCGCCTTCTCCGCAGCCTTTTTGGCTAGCATCTGCCTCTTCCATACCGGAATCACGTTACCGGTGTTGTCTTTGTCGGGGATCTGAAAGAGCAAATGCGTGTCTACATGTTTGTCCGAGCATCGATCGAACTGAAAATGCCATACACTTACCTTTTCCACGAAGTTGGTAGTGGAAAACTGCTTGGTGATCTCCGTGTACAATTCCTTCTCGTGTTTTTCCTCCACCTTGGCGCGTTCGATCTTCATCTTTCTGATGCCTGTGATGTCTTTGGACAACTTCAATTCAGCAATTAGATCCGTCTTTTGGGCAAGATAGGGCTCGCTCTGGAGACTCTGCAAGCTCATGCTGCGCGTCGGTGCCGAGAACGTTTTTGAGGCAAGCATTTTATCGGTTCTTCGCAACTGGACCGAGTTTAAATCGTGGATGCTGATGGCCGACAACGGCTGTTGCTTCTTCTTGGTGGTGTCACTCACCACCTCGGCCGTCTGTTGAAGTTTCAAAGTTTCTGAAACGCGAACTCTTAATTATGACTCTTAATTATGATATGTAGTCTTACCTCTGTTGGAAATATTGAATTCGGGTAGTGGAGGCGGCGGTGGGGTAGGGATTTCAGAATTTTTCTGATGATCCTCGGAGATGATGAGCGATTCTTCGCATTCGGACACGCTGCGCACGGAGGAGCAAGATCGTTTCTCGCTGCTGATGCTCTTTAGGTATTCAGACGGCTTGATCAGATGGTTTTTGTCGCCGCTCCCGGGGAAACTGGGTGGGATAAAGGGTAGCACGCGCTGCTTCCCGGCAAGATGAGACACCGTCCTTTCGGGACCGCTCGCCACTTCTGTTTCCGCTTCCGTGCTCAAACTGATGATGGTTAGATCTGAGCACGAGGAGTTCAGCCGTCTCGCAGCTGAAACACGAGTGTGGCCTGAATAATAGTTAGATATCGCTCGACAAATCCATTGCATACAACATCTCCGCACCGGCAGACTTTCACGCCGCAAACGTTTAAAAACTACACAATGAAGAAACACTTCGAGAAGTGGTTACACACGATCTACTGCTAGCAATCTAGACTTATCGGGGCAACATCTGTTTCCATCCACTCGCAATCATTAGATAAATTCCAGTATTCTGGATTTATTAATCAGTTTTCATCCGATGCACTTAGAAACTACTTTAATTGAGTGCAAATGCATCATAAAACATATAATATATAGCGATATATACAAAATATTATCAAATGGAAAATATTTAAAACCATAACTATATAATAAACTTACGAAAAATCTAAGTTGAATTAATTCTGAGTCCACTTCGATTGTATAAACAACGAGATAATGAAACGAAAAAGCGTTGCTTTGATAACGAACCGATGTTTTTTTTATTATTCTATTATTCTCAGATGTTGTCGCTTTTGGTGCTTGCATTAAACTGAGTTGGATTTCACCGCGCGTCAAGCCAAGTTCCGGTTTGCTGGTTTCGAGCTGTGTGATTTGCTTTACATCTCTTTCTTTTCTTTTGCTGTCGTGGCGGGGATGTACAACTACATGTAAAAATTATGCAAGAAAGAAAAAAGCAAAAGTTGTTATAAAGAAAAAAGAAAAGAAAAATATGTTTTCGAGGGTTTAATTGCAGCACGGTGAAAATGCTGTAACTGTACACATGCTCTTTTTAGCCCATTTCTATTTCGCAGTTTTTGAACATTTATGTAAAATTCGCATTTAATTTGCCAATTAATGCAAGTGATTTCGCGGACTATTAAGTGCGCAACCGTAATCTCCACTAATTGAGCCCCCAATTAATATAAAACGGTTGTATTTAATTAATTATTATTTTTCGTGAATAAAATCGACGTTTCTGAATTCATCGTAATTATCTTATTTATGTAATTGGTTCAAAACGTTGCGTCCTGTTATTTATTTAATAAGTTTGTCAATCAATTCTGAGATTGAATCTGTCTATTTCTTAAAGCAAATCATTTGCGAACGATTAATATATTGGATAGATAAATAAAGAAGACAGTTATTCATTAAAAATATGTTTGTGGTAACAATCATTTCATAAAACATTCACCAATTTCGGGTGTAAATCAGTGGAGAACTATTGACTAACTCGGTTTCCGAAACTAATCTAATTACGTATATCATTCGTTTCCTTCATTTCTTGTAATCTGCTTAATCCAATTACATCCAATTTGAATGCATTTGGTGAAAGTCCGGTTTCGTTTTTCCGCCAGCAAACGGCGAATTCGTAAAAGCGAATCACATTAGGATCGGGTAATTGCCGTAATTAAAACGAAACAAATACGAAAACGACTAATATAATAATGAATGTAGGAGATTGACTAAGAGAGATAGAGAGCTGGATTAATGAGTCACTCGAAAAAAATATAAGAAGAATAAAAGAAACACAAGAAAGAAGTGACCTGCTGCACGTCGTTACGAGCTCTACTTATTTTTATTTCGATTTAATCGTCGTCATCCGAGAGTACTTTTACTTGTCAAAAAAACGTAAACGTTGGAAAGATACATATATATATATATATAAAATAAAGGTAATAAAGCTGTTTCATGTGCAGTCGTTGAAATTTAGTTCAGTGGATTTCGTGAATGCGAATGTCTTGATTACAAGAATATGCATATGCATGAAACACCCAGCATAAATAAATATATAAATAAGATCGAAAGTTTTTTCTTCTTGTTTTCCGTATTTTATATGTAAAAATATTAGTATAAAAATACCTCGAATACTGAGGCTTTGATCAGTAGGGTTTAAAAATTTCAAAAGAAACAAATTGTACAGAAATTTATTATTCTTATACACAAATGATAGTATTTTCATCTATAAAGTAAATTCTATTTTTATGCTGTTTATTTTTAAGCGGTTTCAAAGTTCTCGGTTAGTTCGGCTTTAAACAGTGCGGGAACCCATTACGCGAGTTATTGCTGTATATGTATTTGATCAGTGAAGGATTAAGCACTTGAGACGCAATTTTCTTGTGCAATTCAAATTTCAATTTAGTTAAGGTTGTCGTGGGCCAATCTTAAAATATGAGGCACCCTTGATTTAAGAGACATTGTGTTGGTCAGTCCATTGTTAATAGAGTATATATGTGACTAAAAAGGATATTACTGTAAAAATGACTGAAGAAACATTACAAAGTGCGTGTTGAACTAGTGACTAATTCATTTTTATTTCTTTAGTATTTTTAATTTTATAATTGAAAACAATTGTAAGGGAATATGGTAAATAAAATTAATTAGTCTTGTTCACGATGGAAATTGATTTTTTTGTATGATTGTATAATTTGCGGTTTTTACGATTTTATGAAACTTTTGTGCACACATGTTATTGCGATGATTTTTATTTATGGCTGATGGAACTCGTTGTCATTGACGAAATGGTATGGAAATGTTTTAAAGATTACTGTGACGAGTGATTTTACAAATGGATTGTCTATTGTTTCAAAGAACGTATGTTTTATGAAGATGTGACATGGTTTAGAAATTTAAATTGTGAAAACGTTCACAAAATATAAAAAAAAATATATATTATATTCTCTACTTTTATCTATGGTTCTTTGTTTGAGTTCCACTACTTATTGGCTAACGACGACAGTTGGTTGCTGATGAACCAGTTTTCTAAGATGGCTAGTATTTAGGTTAGTTTACTTACTGAGAGAGGAGATGCTTCTGCACATTCCTTTGACGACGTCAGAAGGTCTGACGGTAGGCTCTGCGACCACCTCGACATCCTCACACTGTCCTCCGCTTCCGCCACCGTTCTCCGAGACGCCATCGATATCCTCGCAGGATGAAGGATCCTTCATCGCCGGCAGCGGTGGTGGCGGCGGCGGCACGGCGTGCACGTCAACGGGGGTGGAGATAACCCTCTTTAGAAGCCTCTGATGGCTGTAATCGTGGACCGGCGGAGGCGGCGGCGGTGGCAGCGAGTGCCTGGTTCCCAACTTCGTCTTTTCGCCTTCCTCCTCGGAACTTAGCGCCGAAGGAGACGAAGACTCCTCTGGTTCCTTCTGGGCCACCTTCTTCTCGATCTTCTGCGGTTTCGGCAGAAATTCGTTCTGCTTGGGTTTCTGGTTGGGCGTCAGTTTGACAATCACGTTGCACCCGGAATTGGACGAACTCGCCGACCCGGAACGACTGTGCGACCCGGAGTCGCGCGACCTCGACCGAGCTATATTCAATCTGTCTTTGGCGCTCGTCTTCGGCTCGTCCCGCACCATGTAAATATCCTCATAGTCGTGGTCGTGGTCCCCTGATCTCTCGGAGATGTCCGAAGAGGACAGATTCTCATCGGACCCGGCGCCGCTGCTGCTCGAATGCACCTCCACTTTAACTGCAACAAACCAGAAAATGCCGGAGCTCAACAACTTTGCTACCATCCATTAGTCAATGGTTCCTCGTGGAAGCACTCGGTTGCACTGGACGCGGAAAAGCCCGCATGGAAATAATTTATGCTACTATAATCACGAGAAAAGAGAGAAATTTCTAGGCCCGAGGTGGAGGACGGCCGCGACAGATGTTCTGAATAGCAACTGTGGAAATCGCATGTGCGAGAAACTTAATATGCAAAAATATTTGTAATCATTATTTGCTACAGTGTTACATTATGCGAAAGAAGAAGCATAAGGAAAAACATAAAAAAGCAGAATCTTGCAGCCCGCAATAGAACCGTAATTGACACAATTCACAATTGTTTTAAACAAAATCCAAATTCGCATTTTGCACATGTTTTCTTTGTATTTTGTTGGTGTGTTAGTTCGATCGTTCTGTTTCATTAATGTTTACGATATTTGCCTTTAGATAAGTGCAACAAATTTATTGCTCATTGTGTTTCCGTGCATATGCGAGTAACGCGTTAATTGCTTTCATATATCCCAGTAATTTGTGCAAATTCAAATGCGACAGGAAATCAAATTTATTCATTCATAAATTAAATACGCAGTGTAACGCTTTCTTGGGTATCAACTATTTTAACGACTAATCAGCGCGAGTTTTCAATATATTGTTAACAATGCATAACCGTTCTTTCTTAGTAATTGTTTTCGAATATGTTATATACAGGCGTATTTATAATACTCTAAAGCGAATTACTACATGAGCAACAATTAATCTTTATCAAATAGAAAATAATCAAACAAATATATTACCGGTCAGAGCAGACAGACCAGAATTTCCGTGTGATTGGATCCTGCTGGTGGTGTTATTCTCGAACAAATCCTTCACGCGGTTGTAAATTACTTCTTGCGGATTATGCAAGTAGAAGGATTCTCCGTTCGTGCTGCTAGAGCTGCTCTCAGATCCATTTGAAATACTAAAAAATATAACGAAATTGGTGTAATTAGAGAAAATACATATTTCAATATTAGTTGTATATACATAAAAATATGACTTCAAATTACAATAACAAATATACCCGATTACGTAAGAAAAGGCTGAGACTTGTTAAATATAGCAAAGTGTATTGTTGTCATGACTATCACAAGCTATTAACTGTGTGCATGTATTTCATTACTATGGTAACATGTATAAGTATTATTTTGTAACTGTGATGAAACAAGTAAATTTGTCTTTGAATATTAAATATTTGAAAACTATTATATTTGTTATTACTTAATAACGATTAAAATAATAATAATAATGTGTATTGCGTGAGTAGTACAAAAAAAACATATACAGAAATAAAACGAACAAATTAAATATATATGATATCAAAAAAAAGTTAGGTGATACAAAAGGCTATTGACCATAGATCTTTCTGCCCTAATAACGATTATTAATTCTAAATTAATGAATTATTATTGATTTTCGATTAAAATGTGAATTTGGTGGATGCGCCGGGAAATTTATATTTTATTACATTTTATAAAAATATAATATATATAATTTCAAAAAAGTCAACTGATACAATACATTTTATAATAATAATAAATATAATAATAAACAAAATGTATTTATTTTGAAATAAACTACATATATGAATGATGAATAATTAAGGACAAACGAAATAAAACTTAAGTTGATATTATTAATGGTAATATTTTTTGTGAATGATTGTAATCGTATATAGTTTCTTACCTATTTCTGTGGACTCCCATTGGATTGATGTATAGGCCATCGTGAGGAGCATGCGGTGTTTCGACTCCTTGTCTGCTTAGAGGTGGATGCAAATAGAAAGGTTCTTGGTTCAAGCTGTTGTTGCTGCTACTGATATTATTGCCATTGCTTGCGACGTTGTTTACGCTGCAGTTGACCGTCGATTTTTTGCAGGATGTGCAATCGCTTATATTTCCCTAAATAAAACGAAACAAAAACATATTTTAAATGTCATTTCATTTGCTTATATATATATATAAATCGTACTCTTTTTGATTCCTTCCTCACGCAAGAGCAGCTATAATGCTTCTTATCTGGATCCTTGTAATCCGGCGTCGTTCCATGTTGAACAAGAACATTTAAACACTGAAAATATAGAATATTATATATTAGTGATCAATTAGTGATGAATTATCATTTGTAGAATAGCATAGAATTGTATGAAATAATATAAAATATTTTTGAAATAATATTTATCATTTACTCAGATATATTATACCAATTTATCTTCAATTACAAAGAAAGAAGTATTAAAATAATTGCATCATATTGATAAGCAAAGTACTATTTCGTGGTAGATACGTTGTAAACTTCTAATTTGACAAGTAATATTTGAAAATCAAAGAAATTTAGATGTGTCAATATGGCACATTTTTTTTTATAATACTATCAATAAACAAACGTTAAAGTCTACATTAGATTAACTAAAAAAAATAGATGTTTTTTGAGCTATTGAAAATTTATAAGAGATGTATTACTATTACTACCTCATAAAATACCACTGATGTATGACATTTCGCCAGGAATTATAATTTAACATTATTTCTTCGAAGGCGAGGCGGGTATATTGAAGAGAATGTTTCTTATCGATCTCGATCTCTAGAAGCGATCACATCTTCAGATTGAACCGTTTCAGATTTTTTTTTTCTGTAGAGTTATTTCTATTAAAGTACACATTTTAACTGAAATTTGTGTCAATGTAATATAATATGTTATTGGAAAAACTAGTGTTTGGATGCTAAGCTAATACATCTGATAGATATACATGTATAGCGTTTTAGACGCAAGTTTTAGTTTGGCATTTTTGGAAGAAATTTTCTACTATTTGTATTTACTTATATGAAATGTTAAATACAGAAACTATTTGATGTCATATAGCAGAATCTGAGCGTTACATTTTTTGTTATAATTGTCTCAATTCAATCTCAATTAACTCAAAACTTTCGATTCCGAATCACATTTTGTGTTTCATACTATTTTATTTGTAGATGGAAATGCTCCACTAGATGGCAAATTACTAAAATCCTTGCAAAGTCCTTGATTAGCAAAGTTTTGTTTTTACCTCCACCTGCTGGTTTTCTGCGGCGTCGTTTATAGGACTTTTTCCATATTTGTCAAGGGAGAGCCTGGCTCCATGTCTTAAGAGCCACCTGACAGTCTCGAGATGACCGCGTGAGGCGGCGAAGTGCAGAGGCGTCGCGCCGTCTCCGTCCCTCAAGTTCGGGTCCACACCTTGCTCTTGTATCTGAAAGAAAGAGAACACAGAAGATTAAGAGCGAAGACGACATGGAAACTCGTTCTGAACCGGTGGTTTCCTTACCATCCACTTGACGCAGTTCAGGCAGCCCATCTGGCTGGCCGCGTGGATCGGGGCCATTCCATCCTTCGCCCTCACATACAGCGATCCTCCAGCTTCCAAAACCAAAAACTTCAGCACCTCTAGGTGCCCTTCCTGCGCCGCCAAGTACACCGGCGTCACGTCATTATCCATTTGCGTGTTTGCGCTGGAAATATTACAATATTAGTAAACACAATTCGTCGCAGGTTCTCAAACAAATCCGCGCTCGCATCCATGCGGAAATAAAGAAAGAAAGAATCGAAGAGCCTTCGCACGGTCCGAAAACTCCGACGGGAGCGTTCAAATTAAATTTGCGATAATTAAAAACAATTCCATTGCGTTTATAATAGCGACAGGAAACAAGGCGCAAAACAAGTGTAAACTGTTCGAAATTTTGTTAATCGTAGAAAGCTCCGGAACAGGGAAAACCTGAAACGCGCGTTTATCGGTAGGCAGGGGCAGGTTTCACTTTCCGAAATGGGAATAATAATAACGGCTACACAAAACAAGTAAAAATAAAATACGAAAGGAATTTCAATGTTTGCGCGCTCGCAATTGAGCTGTTAAATAAAAATGTAGAAATCAAGCTGGAGTGAAAGTGTTTTTATTATTTTCAGACCGAATGAAATTATCTTTAAAACCCGCAGGCGGCCACCGAAGAAGATCCTCCAGCTTTCCCGACGCACTGGCATCCCCAATGCTTGCGCAAATTACGATTGTATAGCGAATTTCACTCTTATTTGCAATTTTTAATTCAATTTTTCTTTGATTCATTAATATCATTTGGCAACTTTTTAAAATAAATTCTTTAACGAAACTCGATGTACATAAATTAATAAGCCCATTTTTCATTCAAGTTGGCAAGGACTATTTGATATAATAAATTATCTTGGTTATTATCTTCTAAATATATCCTGCATAATTTATTTATCTAATGATCTAATCTATACATCAGACCTTTTTACAAATAAAAAAATACATTCTACAAGATTGCAGGATACATTGAAATTGTCATTTAATATAAATAATATAACAATATCTACATACAAGTATAAATCATATAGAAATTACGTAATTTAGGAAATGGCGTATTAAATCCAAGGAAACCAATTTGATTCGATGTGAAAATAGATTTCTCAACAACTTTTAGAATTATACAGTTTTCTATTGTCCAAAATAATTTTTTAAAAAAATCAGTTTTTTTAAATTTTTGTAATTTATTGTTGCTATAAATATTAATATTATTAAAGAAATAAGTGCAGAAAGATGTATGGTAAGTTGTATGGAAATGTTAAATTATATTATTCTTTGTTGTAATATTATTATTAAAAAAATAACAATAAATAGTTGCACAAAATGAATACAGTTAGAACATAAATTTAGCAAATTTTAAAGGATTTATATTAGAAGAAAGTCGAAACAATACTCTTGGTATTTGTATAATATTATGTTTTTTTTTTGCTCTTTGCAGCAATTTAATGTAATTGCATTTCTTATTATGTTATTAGGTCTAAAATGAACATCCAAGTACTTAAGCGTTTTAATCTTCCAGAAAGTTGATCGCAAACCTTTTCCACTGTCATTATTGAAAAAAAGCTGGTGCAGTCTCCTATTGGCGATGTATCATGGTGTACCCTGGTGTATTCTTCCAATGATTGAAATATCCACAATTGGATACCGTATGTAGAAACTGGTTTTAGTATAACTTTGTACACCAGCAAAAGCAGAATTTTAGAGCAAACTTTTCGAATATCATTAATTAAATTATTATCTATTGAAATCCAATACATCATACTTTTTACAAATCCAAATTTATAAATATCATCATAATTTATGTCTGCCTCGGAAGAACCTATAGTTGCACAAGTGTGTGTGAGTCAGAAACATGCAATGTATAAATTTATATAAACAAAAATATATAATTTTAAGTAACGCCTTAAATGACTTTTTGGACATTATTGCTACTTTTTATAACTGTAATCAAATGCTTAATAGTTATTTAAAAATGCAAGGGATTTTTTCAAGAACTACCAAATACAGTCAAATAAAATCGAAAATTTATTACATGGTGATGTGTTGACGTAACATATAGAATTATCACATACAATATTATGTCATTTTTGTGTTTGGAAAAAACTTGAATTATTTATAAATAAACGTAATTTATAGTGCGTTCTCAGGTGATAAGTAAATAGGTTAATTTAGAGGTTTTTAGGCTTTGGGTAGACCGCGTTATATCGGATAGAAAGAGCTAATATCCTCGTTGTATATTTAAAATAACGACAAATATTCATAATTTAAGTAAATTTTTGTATATTGTGTGTTTGATGTAATCTATTATTGTATAACTAAATACAAAGGTCAATTGATTAAAGATATAAATAATTTTAAAAATGACAATTATTAAAATAATAACAAAATTAGCCTTTTGCAGATCAATTTGTTTTTATTTTTTTATTATATTATTTTGTTTAGTTTGTAGTATGGTGATTTGTTGCAATAAATGTTGTTATTATTATTTAACAAATTATTTAAAAAACGAAATGTTCATTGTGAGAAATAGTTGATGTAATATAATATGATTTTAATGGTAAAATTAATTACAAATTCGAGTAAGTAGCTCAGTATATAACGATTGTTGAGTTCCAAAGAGATTCCTTATTAATTACCTCAAACGCAAACATCAGAACGTGAAATTTGATTTTTAGTTTTAGCGGAAAGATGGTAGAAAGTTTCTGCTCTGAATGAAAAATATAATTGGGCCAATTTTGATTTGCGCACCGGCGCGCTATGTGGATTTCTTCTTCAGCAAACGGGAGAAGAAGAAATTAATGAATTAATTAAGCACCCGTGGCGAAATGGAAATGCTCGTGCGAAAACCCATCGCAAACTTCCACCTAATTAGGTTATAATTACGGCCAATTAATCGGAAGCCGACCATACGCACTTCCAATTTCTTCATTTGCATACACTCACGATAATATACCAATAAAATCAGTTTCTAATTAATTATTTTTATGTATAAATCAACTAAAAATATGTTTATGTTAAGTATATTTATTTGATTGTCACTATTATTTATAGAGTTGTTACTTTCTTTTTGTTTATTATTACTTTGCAAATTATGTTTTTTTTAAAATACTGTTACCAATATTATTATTATTATTAAATGTACAAGAGTTTAAGTAATATAACAATTATGCACAATATTGTACAATCTGATTGAATCGTCTCCATGACAACCGTCAAGCTACCATGGTTACATGATATTTTTACAAACAAAAGGCTGCGCCACTTCTACGATACACTCCAGTTTATGTTTTCACATCTTTTTGACATGTGGTACTGTTAAATTTGCGGATTTTGAAAACCACAGAAGGCGAATGAACACCGGCAATCGATCGCAATCTTAACGGATCGAACTGTGCCTATCTTTTCATCCTCCTTTTGATCGCACGCACTTTGTACCAAATGGACAATACCTTATAATTCGATTGCTGCTCGTAATACTCCTATGTTTTCTTCGACCCGTGCTGGTCCTGCTCACCACGTTGGACATTTCTTCAGCGGGTTCACCGAAATATGATGACCCAAAACGCCGATAATAAAGTCGCACAAGAAACACACGAAGAAGCACCGATTTCTTTCACATTGTCTCCGACTCGAGCGCGATGCCAAGTCTGCTGTCTAATTGCGTTTCGAGCAATTAACAAAGTGGAAGAAGCAGAAAACGTTTGCGAGCTTGAAGCGGGAGCGAGACGAAGAGAGATGCGAAAAGCATAAAAAAAGTGGAGTTGCACAACTTTGGGTTTGATGTTGTTTCCTTCTGGCCGGTGCGGTTCGTTGCACAGTTAGAACGGTACTGGCCTTTGAAGAGCTCGAAGAATGTTCTTCTTAAGAAAGTAAGTGAACTAATCTTCGCCGTTGCCGCCGCCACCACCGTTTCTTTCGCAGCGGCGCGAAATTTCTAACATCCACCACCACCACCACCACCAACAATAACAACAATAACAACACTCATCAATCAGTTTCGGATGCTGTCTTTCTACCAATTTAGTATCTCCATTGTTTCCAATTTTCACAGTAAAACGATACTATAATTAGATTAGACAAGAACGCGGGCCGCACTTGGCCCGTTCCTTTATTAAATGCACATTTTTGTAAACTTTGGTAAAATCAAACATTTCTCAAAATTGGATGGTGTGCTAATATAGAAGTACGTTCATTATTCAAAATTTGTTTTATGGTCTTTTATTCTAATCATTTATAAGTTTACAGTAATTATGAATATACATACCAAGTACACTCAGTAAAACTTTCCAAATCTTCAACAAAGAATGCATATAGTCATATTAGTTACTTCAAATTCAGAACTACTACTAAGGTTTCTTACTTCCCAGGTGCTTGAAGAATATATTAATTTCTTTTGATTGTTCTAAGATGATTAACTTATTTTTTTAATAAATACTTTAATAAAACGTAGTATTGTTTTACAAATATAATATGGAATGATCTGGGTATCATTCGATTGGATGCATTTTATGTAATTCAATTTCTTTATTTGTACCTTCCTGTTGAGATGGAGCATATGAGGTTGAAATGGCAAGATCGCTGGGGTTGATAGACAATTATGGGAATTTGTTATCAAGTCCATTTAAACGTCGTTCAAAACGTCGAATAAAGCTGTTTTTTATCGAGTATATAATGAATGTATTTTGTTCAAAGTGGTTTGTATTTTTATTTTCAAATCAACTACTCAATTTCTACACCAGTAGTGTATGTTACTTTTATGTTACTACTTCCCCCTTTAAAAAATATAATATAATAAATGTATACATAGAAAATTGATAAAATTATTATTGTTCTTATTTTTAAAATAATGTAATAGTAATAATAGTTTTCAATTTTTTTTGTATATTATAAGGGTATTTTCCTTCGAAAATAAAATGTGAAGAGCTATAGGTAGTTTTTCCGTTGTTCAGGTATTTGTCAAAATTGGATGTCAAACCTCCTTCTAGTGCTAACGTAGAAAAAGTACTTTCCTTATTTTGAATTTGATGAATGTGTCGCAAGTATATAATAAAATTTAAATGTTATGACAGTAAATTTTCTAACACGCTAGTTTTAATTTTATGTAACAAAGTAGATCTTAACTGTGGATTGCGGATTGTTTTGCAGTCTTCTTTTAGCGAATGTTGTTTTTGTTTTGCGGAGTGAATCGATTTCCATGCTGCCTTCCACCAATTACCCTTTTGTTCCACACAAAACAAAACAAAAAAAAATGCACGTAACGAGACAATGCAAAACAAAAGAAGAGCAAAGTTGTGAATGGTTTGCTGGCGATGGTGACCGCGATAAATGCAGGATTGGAACGTAATTTCGGACTTCCTCCCCAGCACATATCGTTACATAACACAAAAGGAACAAACATTTAACAAACAAAAATAACATTTACATATGTGTAATAGTTTTTTTTTTAATTTGAAACTATAACCATGAAAACGATTTCTTTCAAATGAAATTAACCAATCAGACTTATGGTACTCCAGTTTTCATGCATTATTCAAATTGGATAATTGCGAATCGCTAAGTGCGGAGATTTGAAAGTTGGGCGAATGAAATTAGAAACGTTTTCGAAAACGGAAACGCAAACGCGCGCCGGATCAATTTCGCCGGATCGACTGCGCGACGCTGTTAGCCGTTTTGCGGAGAATACTTTTCCTAATTAAATTAATTACCATTTTGCAAACATTTCCCCTCTCCGCAATTCTCGCGAATTAATAGTTTCTCGGAATAATTACGCTGTTTTTTTTATTTATTTTCATTTCAATTCGAACGATCTGCTTTTTCCTGTAACAGCTACCATGGCAACAAACAACATGACTGTAACGGGTATTTTTTCAAACGTCTGTCATCTGTCGATGGTTTCATTAATTTATTTGTCACGTTTATCAAAGAAAAACATAGAAATATTTCACTTGCATATAAATGTATCTTGTAATAAATTTAGTTTTATTTCGAACTATTAGCTTTTGTACGCAGAGATTCAAAGTGTGCTTAGTGAAAACTCCTGTTTGTTTGACACATTTTCTCTTTTGTTTCTAAATGCCATTTACATCCATTCGAATCACAGAGAAATTGCATTTGTTCCAAACTAGTTTTTGTTTTAAATATTCAATTTGTTATTACTCTAACTAATATGATTATTTTAATTTAATATTATTATATTTAATTCATACTGTTAATAAGATAAATATGATTTTAGATAAAATGTTTGCTTTCTAATTCAATTTTTTCTGTACACTTACGATTTTCCTCAACTTTTGAGTAATTGGGAAGTTAGGTAAATCCCATCGCAATCCTCCACTTTTACCGAACCGATTTTGATTGATGCCGTCCGCAATTGCGTTCGATGAGAGCAGTTGCGTACGCGTAACTGAAATCTGTTTGATTGGAAATCGATGTGCATCTCTTTCCCTCTCATATTTCCAGTGTTTCATTTTTCCTTTTCTATTTGTTATTCCCTCTTCCATTATTATTGGATTTCTAGGTTGACTGGTTTTCCTCTGTCACCGCGTCATTTGTTTCTATCTATATATTTCCCCCCTCTCATCATTCGGAAAGCTCTCGAAACTGCACCCCATTTTCACATTTTCCAAATACAAAAATGTACACATTTTTCTCCATTTCAGTAAATAAATTCTCGTAAAACTTGTTTTATAACAATGATTAAATCTTCCGTTCTGTACATTACTTAGTTATTATATAAATTAAAAAAGCCAAAGATTATACCTTAATAGAAAACAATATCTTTACAAAAATATTTCTTTTTTATTAATGTAAAATATACATTTTTTCCTATTTCATATGGTTCCATTGTAATGTGAACAAGTACAGTAATTTTATGTAATATGACATTATTCAGATCGCAGTCGTTATTATATAGAATACATTAATATTTTAACGTTGTATCTGAAAATTAAATCCGAACTTTAAAGCTTTATTTTTACGTAAACATATTAACTTAAAATAGTTATCAATTAGTCTCAATTAGTAAGTTTAAAATTGGTGTTAAAATGTTAAATAGTAGAGAAATGTATTAAATGATGAAACTAAAGAATTGCAAAATTAAAAAATGTTTATAGTGAAAAAAAGTTATTTTTTCAATTGTTGTTAAAATGTTAAATAATAAATATAATGTTAGATAATAGACAAAGTTTTCCATAACTAATTTCGACAGGTAATAACTTCCGCCAATATCCCGCACTATTTGAGACCGAACTAAAAATACGACATTAAAACTAGTGACACTTGATTGTATAAAAGAAGAAAAAAACGATCATTTATGTACAGAGAGAAATAATTTTGTGAATATTGAATTCGAACTTAGCATATAATTGCTTTATTTGTAATTCTATGAAAAAAATAGTTATTTATTAGAATAACCAATTCTAGACTTCATCGGAAACATCTCTGCTACTTTAATTGAACCAATTGCATGGCAATCTTATATCGATGTTTTCTATTGTGTAAAATAATTGCGTGCAAGTGTTAAATAATTAACACGCAAACACGTTTGCGTGTCGGAAAGCCGTTTAATTATTTAATAGATAATTCAATTTGCTGAGGATCGTTTGAAGAAGGATATGATGGAACTGCGCTGAACATTCTCATTCCCGCCGCATATCTCGCTCATTAGCAACATTCTAAAAGGAAACAAGTAACCTGGAACAGAGCGGCTCTCCTAAATGGTAGCAAGGAAACTATACAGGCTTTGCAGCTTTCACCGGGATCGTTGTTTGCTGGTACTATTTGACTGCGTGTAGCTGCCGTATAAATAAATCAACGAACGCAAGCACCATTAAAATTAATCTAGTCTGATTGTTAAGTAAATGCTGCTATAATTATGCTAATAATCGCAAGAGCCGAGGAAAACAGGACGAAATGTTCATTAAAAATCTATATTCTATTCGAAACGGAACGCTCCAACCGGAAATCGCGCTTACCACACCGATTAATGCATTAAACGAACGTCCTTTCTTTTGTCGCATTTCATTTCTTTTAATTAATAATAGCCAAAAAAACTGTTTTTTTTTCAATTTTGTTTAAATTGTTAAAATGTTTAGCCAACTGGAACGAAAACAAGTAACTAGAAAACAATTATAGAAATCATTTCAAACGGTGTATAATCGCACAGGAAATCAAGTTTTTTTTACAGAACAATTAAATTTTAATCGAAATTATATTAGAAAAAATAATCGAAAACAAATAAAGTAAACTATACACCTTAAAATAATCCAAATAATAAAAACAAGTGCAGTCATAATAGCATGGTTAACGTTACCTCTGATAACGAAGATTCGATAGAACGAAACTCGCAATGTCGATAAATTATCTAGAGGATACAGAGAAAACGACAGTTAGAAATTTATTGATCGCGGAAGATGATGGTTTTCTGTGGAAGATTTAGAAAACCTTGTTAGCAACGAGGACAAAGAAAATGAAGACGAATTCCTGTTGATAATAATTAACAACGAAAGATTTAAGGAGGTGATTACATTGAAAACGTTTTATTTAATTTTTAGTTAAAATGATCCTGATTTACTATAATTTAAGTAGAAACTAAACTTTAAATCAGCAAACACAAATTATATTTAATAAATTAGTACACAAAATTATACTTGTAGATATAAATAATCAGTTTGTACCCTTAATCATGGTAAAATCTCTTTTTATGCGGTTTAAGGTCCTCGCTTAGTCCGATTTTGGGATATTGGTGAAAGCAGTAGCCGCTTTAAGTGAGGCTGTACCAATATGTAGATTTCTTAGTTTTATTTGATTCGCTGAAATATTTGTTTTTTTATGAAAATGTATGCAAAAATATGAATTTATTTAAAAAGTGGTCATTTTTTATTTTAAAATCATTAAAAAGCGATACCAAGCTATATTTTTTCCAACATTTAACGCATTATCGTATTTATAGAAAATTTTGGAACGGAATTTTCAAACCTCGCTTAAACGGATTATGCTCGTTAAGCGAGGTTTGAAAAACAAATGAACTTTTTTATAGACGACAGTAAATAATTACGAATAAAATAAATGCAAATAACGAAGAATAGTACATCTTGTATGAATATCCAAATCAGAATGGAAACAATGCAATGAATATTCCCAAAATAAAACAGTATCAAACAAGCTATGAATTTCGCAAAAATGTTAAGTCAATAAATTTAGGTGACAATTGCTTTGTATTCGAGGACTGTTTTAGTATTTACGGTGTATTTTTAGCATGAGTTAAGTATAGTACTTTACTTGAATTTATTACCAACATTTTAAATAGAAATTCTTTTATATACATTTTATAGTCAATGTAGACAATACCATGAAATATTTTCGGTATTAACTAATATTCAGTCATAAATAATTACTTATTTATTTATACATTTTTATTTGTTTGTTTAGATCCCTAAAACCTACGTTATTCAACCTTTTTATCCTGGGATTGGTGAATAAATGAAAAATATATAAATAAAAACCAAGCTACATAATATTTAGCAATAAATATTTTCACCCAAATGGTCTAGCTGTTTAATTTTAAATTATATATATTATTCATTTATTCTATTATTGTTTCTAAAAATACTCTAAAAGGTAATTATCTTACTAACTACTCACTAAGGATAATTGTCAATTAATTAGTATCCATTACTACTATAACTTTTTTCTGAAATTACTACTTGTCAAGAATTATTAACACGATAATAACTCTTAATTAAATGATAAATATTTATTAATCATTTTAAATGAATACATTTTATAAAAGAAAGCTGCTTTAGACCATAACTTTATTATTCTATATTTGTAATATTAAATATGGAATATTCATCATATGTAGGAGCATTGAAAAAAAATTCTAGTATTTTGTATGTCCGTATTTTTAAGATAATTTCTTTATTTTTATTAAATTCTATAATATTATGTTTTATTATATTTATTATGTAATTACTTGTGTTTTTTGATAAACCTCTCATAGTGCATATGATATGTTCAGATTTACTATAGATAATTTGATAATTTTAAGAAAAACTAATGGATTAGTCCGTTTTCAAACAGTTCACAATATTGCGACTATGTGAGGTATTTCTAAATAACATATTTGTAAAATGTTTTTCTGTCCAATTAAATTTTATTTATATGCATTTAATTCGTTATTAATGGGATTTAAAATTATTTCTTTTAATTGAGATTTTAACAATTTATTATTGTATTTTTTTAAATCGAGTTATGGACAACATTCCATTAGAATTAAGCTTTGTTAAAAACCTTATAAATAGACAACAGTTCATTGAAATAAAGCATGCCTGCAGACTAGTTACAACAATGAAATGTTCTATATTTGGCCATGTTATCCTGGATGAAAAAAGCATTTTGGAATTTGCAAAGAAAATCTCGACACAGATCGAGAGACGAATACGGAACGCGTAGCATTCCGGCCCAGTCCAATTTTATTGCCTTCATTAATCTGACAAGAAGAACACACTGAATCACATTTAAATCTAGCAAGGCGCGTTTTCGTATGCCGTTACTTTTCCCGTACGCAATTATAATGCGTGCGTCCATCCGCAGTTTGCGAATTTTCCACCTGGAAAACTACCGCCTTCATATAGCTTGCAAAAAAATATGGACAAGATGTGAAAGAACTTTCCTTTCTGCATCGATTTCATAATATCACTGCAAGCAATCAAACAGTATCGTCGCATTAATATTGATTCGTTTTATTTATTTCTCATTTTTAAAGGAGGGTGAGCAATGGCCGGCAACATGTTACGACAGCTTTCGAATCATTATTTTTAGAATCGATTAAAATTTGAAAACACCCAACTTTCTTCTCTCATCTGATTGTAGTAAATATATACACTTTGCGATCAATCAATAAACAATATTACCTTGAAAATGTAAAACAAACTAAATTTTAATTGAATAAAATAAAATTAAGTACTATAAAATAAATACATAAGTATAATTTGATACATTTAACGTGGTTTTAATGTTCTCGGTTAGTCCGGTTTCAAACAAACCGCACTATTGTTTTTCATAACTTCATAATGAAAAATATTAATTTATTGGCCACACTTATATAGATTTTAATTTAAAATAAATTGTAAATGATAAAAAAACAATAATATTAATTAAAAAATAACAGTCTAAGTCTTTCCGCTGATATTATTTATAGTTTTATAAAAAGAGTTGTAGAAGAAAACTGTTAATAACTCAAGTGAAATCATTGTACGTGAGTTCAATCAGAAGACTTTTAATAATTATGTACGTATTACCGAATGTACGTTATGTGAACGCTGACTGTATACATCTTCAGTACAACGAACCCATAACACACACTCTGTAGAGTCGCGATTTTCCGGAACGGGAGAGTCTCGCGAGAAAAGAAAACGTTTTTTTTTTCATAACTTCTTTCGAAAGTCGACTCTGTTTTTGCTATCATAACACATAATACTACGAATGAATTATGCAACGGGCGCGTATACAAGTTTCTAAAAGATTAAATATTCAATGTAATGTTAAATACAATAATACCTCTCATAGTGCGGCTTCGATCAGTCCAGTTAAAATTTCAATGCAAACTAAATTTTAAAAAAATAGTACAAAAATTATATTTTTTGTGTGAGGTTTTAAAGTTCTCGGTTAGTCCGGTTTCAAAAATTGGGATGGAACTAATTACTTATTCTTAGATCAATTATAGTAAGCAGTTCTAATCTAGTGTGTTAATAATAAGGATATTATGCAAAACAATAAAAGTTATCATATAGCACACTCTTAATCAACTAATGTCAGCCAATTATATTAAGTAAACTTATTTATTTCACTTTTTTGTCATAGTATATAATTGGTGTGTTAAATCTCTTTCCATCATTAAATGCACCTGTTAAGAAAATAAATATTAGCATTGCTTAACTTAAGAAAATTTCTATCTGATAATTTCCTACATTAATCAACTACCAGGTAATTGACTCTTTTCTGCTCTGCTTTATTTTATTTTATTTACAATCTATCCTATTAAGTAAAATGTAATTGCGATTGATTTTAATTGTATGAACTTTCCTCATGGATGTTTACTGTCGCTATGTAAACGCGTATATTTTGCAATTGAAAATGTAAAATCAGCATGCTAAATATTGGTAGTTAAAATGCTTTAACGTCTTTGTGTAAGCGCACAAATGTACAATAGGTTATTAATGTTAATTTGTATTTGTATATTCTTAAGGAACCATTTTCTTGGAGTTTTTAATGATTTAAATATTAATTTTGCTGCTTGAAATTATAGTAGTTATAAAAAATACAAAGAATTGTCACTAAATATAGCAAATTATTAAAATGTATTAATTGATAATTGTGGTTTACTTCTGAGTATATTTTTGTTTTCAAGTCTATTTTTAGTTGCTTTCCTTTCGTTTTAAATCGTGTAATCTTTCCAGGTTAATGTTCCATCTAGATTCACCGATTTATTTTCGTTTACTGTTACTTTCCATTTATGAGCCATTATTACAATTTGTAATTATATATGAAAAGAGGAAATAAGGAGATAGATATAAAAATACATTATACAGTCATACCTTGATTAACAAAGAAAATAATTCAATGTTTAAATTATACTTTCTAGAGGTAAGAATATATTATGGTCATATTAAGTTTACTTACTAAACAGAAAAAAACTTCTTCTTAAAAACAGATACTTTATTAAAGAAAAGGCAATATAGGTATCACCCGACTTACGAACTAGTTCCGTTCCAAAGGGTTGCTCGTTAGTCGAATTTGTTCGTAAGTCGGGGGAATTTTAAAAATTTCAAAATATTCTTATCTTACCACACTTTATCATGGTTTTTACTTTTATATATGTTAAATTCCGTATTACTGACAGCATACATTTGAAAAAATAAATTAAAATCCTTGTAACAAGTTAGAGCTTTTAGAATTTTGTTTGTAAGGAGATACCTGTATTACATACAACAAAAAATAAAATGACGACAATTCAAAATACGAATATAATTTTTAATGTTTATGCATTTCTCTTATTCATTTAAAAGTTAATCTATATGAATTTATTGCATCTAACATTTATCGTATAAAAAAAATACTCTTCTTAAATCTTGACATTTTTCACCGATAAAAAAGAACTTCTTTAAATTTGTTTTTTTTTGGCTTAGTTGGTAACAAGTTTTTCGAAATTTGAAATGCGTATTTAGATTTATTCAGTTATAATATATAGGATGTACCAAAAAGAGGGCCGAATTGTTTGTGTTTCTATATAAAACACCCTATACATAAGGTTAACCGAGGTATTACTGTATATTCGTCTATTATTCTTTTTCATTTAAAAATTAACCTATATGAATTTATTGCATTTAACATTTATCGTAGAAACAAACACACTTCCTAAATCGGGACAGTTTTCACTGAAAAGTTTATTTAAATTTAAAATTGGGTATTTCGTTTTATCGAGTTATAATATATAGGGTGTACCAAAAAGTGCGCCGAATTGTTTCTGAATTAAACACACATAACGCTAACATTATATTTGCAAAATATTACATAATCTTTAAGAAATTTTTAAAACTAATAGAAAATATGGTTTGTCGATTTGAATTATATTTTTGTAGAATAATAATGTCCACACATATTTGTCCTTGGATTTCAGTAAAAAAAATAATATTGATCAAAGATTACTTTGTAATGTTTGGATGAAGGATCTGTAGTTCCTACAAATTTGAGAGTAATTCAAATACGTCTTAATACCACTTATTATATTTATTTCGAAATAACATCTTGGGCACTAGAGAGTTACGAGATAGACTGATATTCGTCGATAGATCAATAAACATTGTCAATATGTATCAATAAACAGATACAAATTATATATGATTAAAATATTGATATTGGATGGATGAAATAAGGACAAAGTAAAACCTTTCAAATTCGCAACTGCCTCCCATCGTAGACCGTATAATTTCCGTGATTAATTGTAATTGCGAACGTTGTGTACGAGCCCAAATTCCATTAATTAAACAAACGCTCGATTTCTTCACACCGAAGACTTTCTAACAAACAAGAGCCACGGCAATAATTATCTTCGGCCCGCTTTGTTCAATTAAACACGTACAGAAGCGAGGTACAAACATCTGCATCTGACAAATATCCATGTCATCCGCATCGGATCGGTGGACCGTTGCGCAACTGTTATTAGCATTGTTATTGCATGAAATAAAAATCAAGTAAGTCTTGAGGCAATTGACGCAAAATGTGTATTTATATATATGGATTAGATTAAGATAATCCAAGTGAACGACGGAAAAAGGAAACCAAATGATTTAATGGTAACAGCAGAGTTACGTTTCAATCGATTCGCGTTGCGCAACGTTTTCCCGTCGTCCAAATGCGGTCTATCCCCCATCCAAATTGCTTCTGCTTCTTATGCAATCTGTAGTCTATACATAAAACGGATTGTTCTCAGCTCTGCTCGTTATATTCCCGGAAATTCACAATTGATCGTTACGGTTGTTATCATGCATAAATTTTTTATTGAAAATTCCTTGAATCGAGATAAATTGCAGTAATTATTTTTGCGCACGTGGATTCATTATTTTGGTGGCCGTGTCGCTTCGATTCGAAAATAATATCGCTTGGGTTTTGTTTTTTGTTTGTCTGCATCGCAAATCCATCCGTTCCAGATTTTCGGTGGCCCAAATTGTGTGTCGGAAATGGTGGAAATTGTTATTTCGATTGCGATCGGCGAAGCGGAAAGGCTTGCCCGGGCGGAAATTAATTATTCGAAGTTTTGAACGAGTTTAAAAAATTAGAAATAAACACAGGCGCCTACCATCTGTCGGTGAAAGCGCGCAACTTTCGTTGATACTTGGGTTGCCTACAACTCACTTAAGAATTTTCTATTGATTTAGTCTGTATGTTATTGGAAGTATTATAAAACTACAGCGAAAAAGGGCAAAACCACTATAAACTGGAAAAGCAAAATATTTAATACATTTAAATATAACTTTTGTTTTGTTATTTTTAAATTTGAAAAATGCATAGCATATATACATATACCGTATGTTCTGAGATAAAGTTGACTTTTTCTCAAATAAAAATTATAATTTTAAGTTTGGTTATTATAGATTAATATCAAATAAAATTAGGACTACCAATGGAATTGCATTGACTTAAAAATCTAAATTAAGTTATTCAAAAGTTTCGGTGAAAATACTAAACAACATGAAAATACTTGCAACATGCAAACAAGAAGATGACAATGAACTCCAATTTGAAACAGGTTAGAAAGCTGGATTATGTTTATATTTGAACAATTTAATGATGTTTATAATGATCAATCTGTTCATGTAAAAATAAAAACTACAAAACAAACTTTGCTGTTGATACTAATTTGTAATAAGAAATGTCTCAATTTCATGTACCAATTATTCTTGGTTGGTATTTATACACACATCACTAAGTTATTATCTTATCAAAATATGATGTATTTCAAATTTATATTATTATCTGACAGGGTAAGATTAGTTAATAATAAATATTTGTTGTGTCTGCTATAGATTAAGTGTATAATCTATTGAAAAACAGTTTAACTGTTTCGAAATACTGAGTTTACATATTACATTTATTATTATTATTACAAAACATATAAAATAATTTATTTACTGTTAATATACATTAAATATAGAAGAATTTTTTTAAAAAATATATACTAATTTGAAACTAACTAACTAACTTACCAAATTATTTTTTCTAAGAAAGAAAACTTTCTACTTTATCTTTATTTTTTTAAGTTGATAAGTATTTGAATAAAGTTTCCTCTTGTTATTGCTTTTCATAATTTAAAGAATTTGGAAAAACATAAAATATATTGAAATATTAATACAATTATAATAATTTAAATAATAAAAAATGTTTGTAATAATTTAATGAAAATAAAAATAAGTTGTCGAACATATTTGATCTAAATCCGAAAATTATAATTTTGTTAATTTCATCGTCGAAATAAAGAGAAAAAATGCTAAAAACTTTTTACTTCACCCAATATAATACAAAATTATATTGGGTGAAAAAAGAAACAATTATTAATTAATCAAATTATAAATGATATTGATATATAAAAATAATATATATTTTTTTAAAATTCATCTTTACTAATTTCTTTACATTAATAAATATTTAAATAAAATTAATTATATCTTGCAATTTTATTATTTTCTTACACAATTCTTACTTTTCACAATATATAATAAAATAATAATATTTTAATTCCCATTCCAAACAACTCAAATCCAAAATTAAATCCAGATCCCGTCATTTCCGTTCCTTAACCTTCCGTAACTCCGAAATATCCATAAAGCGCCAAACATCCTTATACAAATTCATATGCCGTCCTATCCTTGACTACGGTCCCACTACTTTCCCAATGCCGAAATCCCGTCCTAAAAAACCTGACCGTATCCGAACGTTCCGCCCTTCGTATCCTCACCAAAATACGACATCCTCTACACAATCCTCCTATCTCCTTTACTCCAAAACCAGAATAGTCCCTATCCTTGACCGATACCTTTCTCTCTCCTTGAAATTTAAATCTAAACAGTCCAATATCGCCTCCATATCTAAATTATGTGCTCCTCGAAACCCAAATATCCTTCCCAAATTTAAAAATTCCACATTATCCCTGTTCAAATACCTAATCATTTATTTATAGAATGTATTCTTTTTTTTATTGATGTCTGGCCAATAAATTATTAATATTTATTGCAACAAACATAATACAAACTTAACAAAATAACATAATAAGAAAAATAAAACTAAACGGAATTCCTGAGGGCTACTAACTATATAACAATTTATATTTATAAACTGTAATAACATAAAATAGCCCTTTGATACAGTTGACTTTTTGATTTATGATATTTATATTGTATTGAAATTTATTTTTTAGTTTTACTGTTTCAATAAATATTATTATTAATAAAAATAATTTCTTAGCCAAGTAATAGAACATAACATACATTTGTTATATAGACAAAAATAGAAAGGGAATAATTATAAAAAATTAATAATAAAACAAAATATGTAAAGATTCTCCATATTTAAGTTTATTTCCATATTTTGTATAAAACTGAATTTGTTTTTTCAATATATATCTATTTTCAATATATTATTGTTATTATTATAAGAGAATATGTTAAAATTTGATTTTAAAGTATCTGTCGCTGAGTTGTCGCGTATCCAATTAAAATAGTGCTAATATCCTAAATATTGGTCAAAAAGATCACAGTTCATTAGCCAGATGTATTTAGTTTATTATTTACAATTGTTGTTTGTTATACTTTTCTTTATAAATAATAATTATCTTTAATACAACAGTCACGCAAAATAATAATCATTTTTATGTTTTCGCTCATTGCAACAAATCGAGGATTAAAAAGTTGCATTATGCGAACGACGTTTCGCATAATGTGTGATGAGAAGAGAAGTCCCGGATTGTGCATCTGCTACATCATTTTAAAAACTTGTGTACACATATTATTTATATTTTTTAATATATTAACCATCTTTTTTTGTCATATATGTTTGAACCGGACTATACTTTGCAAATATAATTTGTGTTTGCTGTTAATGCAAAACACAAATGTTTTGTGTCCAACCATTATTATAATATATAAACAAACTATGTACGCTTTTTATATAAACAAATATTAAAAGTATAAAGAGACCTCCACCAAGTCCCCGAATTGATACATGTAATATAAACTCATTTCACCGTAAGTGAATGAGAAAACAGTTCCGGGTGTTGACTACTCTAGTTAAATCCTAGTGTTGTTTATGATCACACATATTACCAAACTTGTGTAACATGTTATTTGTGCAAAATTTAATAACACTTGCATGTCTCCGAATAAAAAGCCAAAGAATAAAAATAACCATAGATGTGAATAGCAAAATCATTATAATTCAAGACCAAGTTATACTTTTTTTCCGGCATGGAATGCATTATCATATTTTACATTAGATTATATGAGGAAAACTGTTTCACTATACGAGTAAAAATCTGGAAATTTTGGAAATTTTTATGCTCGTTAAGCGAGGTTCTACTGTATATTTCTTTTAAAGCAGATTAGTTTTGTTAATAATAATATATATTATATAATCCATCTTGTTTATTTTTTTATTTAATTTATATCTGCTTTCTACTATTTCATTATTATTTTATTTTTAATGTGTTTACATGTCTATCATCACTTATTTAGTATTAGTGAAAGCATAATTATTGAAATGATCCATTATCAAAATCATCTGCTGTTTAGTAGTATCATATATTCTTGATTTTATTTTGTAAATTTATTTACAATTTATGTTGATTTTATAGTAACTTTCACTATAAAATGACCATGTGCGTAGATAAAGATTTTTTGTTTTAAATTTCTATTTTATGTAAATATTTAATGCACTTATGTTATATTATTATAATACAATTTATTAAATATTTTTCTCGTATTTTTTTAAATCATTTTCTATCAAACCTCTTCGTATTATTTTCATGATTAATAAAATACATTTAATAAGAAATTGCTATGGATAATTAAAGTGTTATTATATGTGTAATTTATAAAATAATATAAAACGACAATTTTACAATGTTATGTATATAAAATAACTAATATATATTGTTATATAGAATTTTCGCAATGACTCACATTCTTTTTTAATTATATAATGATGGAGTCTACAAAACGAAAGTGTACCGAACTCTAAAGTTTGAATATCTTTATCAATGTATCAATATGATTGTTAGTGATGCATTTCTGATCAATTAAAGTATTTCACAGAAACAACTATATAAATTATTCATGTTAACTCTTATATTACATACAAATAATTACACACAATAATGTGAAATAAAAACAACAGGGCAGAAAGACCTATTAATTTGATTTTATTAAGTTATTTTTGTTTAATTTGTAGTAATTAATGTTATTATTATTAATTATTGAAACAGACAATTTACCCAATGTACTTATTTTACAAAAAATAATGTTAATGTTCCTTTTAAATGCATAAATGTCGCTTTTGGGTCATAATATAATATTACAGTTATACGAAGATATATCGTTGATATATTATAAAGAGTTTTATAATGTTTTCAGAATAACCAAACTTTTACGGTTTTCGAAGCCCTTAACTCTTTGAGGGGCCAGAAATTCCTAAATTTTTAGACCCAACAAATTTTTAGACAACTGAATCAGGCAATCTTGTCAACTGAACTACTAGTTTTATATACACTAGTTGACATTTTAATATCAGATTAAACGTAAAATCATTTACAAATTAAATTATGATATTGATCGCGGTCCAAAAATCATACAAAATACATCACGTTTAGGTCTATTTGAAAGCAGTTACCAATGAATAAAACATTAGAAATGTCCATAGAATCTTAATGAAATATCGTAAAGTAAGGTTGTTCATTTCTAAATGTATACTAAAGGTTACAGCCATATAATACAATGGGTTTTTTACTTTATGAAAAATAAATGAAAAGTTTAAACATACAGCAGCAATACTTTGCATACTGTGGGTTATTCTGGTAATTCCGTCAATATCCTGGACTGTTTAAAATCGGACTAATCGAGGAACTAAACACATACAAAAATATATCTCACAGAAACAGAGACTTGACTATATAAAAGGGAAAAATGTGATCATTTATGTATACAAAAATACTTTGTACATTTTTATTTGAACATATTCATAATATAGTTGGTCATATTTGGCCCAACTGGCTCAACTTTGTAGTATTTTTTTAGAATTTAGTTTTAATTAAAATGAAATTTGTTTTGAAATTTTCATACCGGATTTTAGTAAATCTGATAAAAACCGCACTCTCTACGGTGCAAATGACTGTAAACGAAATTTATTTTATACATAGTCATATTTTGCAAAGAACTATATATTATGTTTTAGTAGTTTCAATTTAATATACTTTAGAAAATATAAATCTACATTCACTTACAATTATTTTTCTATTTAGATTATCAAAATATCTTTTTTTTTTTAATAATAATACTATTACTAATTGAGTTAGTTCAATTAGAAAAATGAATAACTAATATCCTCTATTCTAATAAATAATTATGTATTTAAAAAGGTTAATGTGCGGCAAGAATTTATTTATTTATCTCCACTTAGATCGGAGGTATAGCAATGCAACTAGAGCTGAAACTATTCGCAACGAGTTGAGATTTCGGAATTTATGGGGTCTCGAACGTTTGGGCAGTTACTTGAACTACTTGCAGGCAGGTTCGAAACCCGAAGTCTTTAGAACTATTTAAAGCAAGAGACCGGTTGTTGTTGTCGTTCCTCGTTTCTGTTTCTGAGCCGATGAACTTAAAAATTACAACTTTCTTGTGTACGATGGAAAGTATTTTCTCCTACCTTAAATCCGGACTGGAATCCACCAGCAAACGGACGCAATCCAAACACCCTCTGGCCGCAGCATAGTGCAGGGCTAAAGTGGTGTTCGTGTTCCTCTCGAGGGCCGGCATTTCGCTGAATTTCCTCCGGAAAACCTGGTCCTCCCAAAGCAGCCAACGCAGAACGTTCAAACGGCCAAACCTGCAACAAACAACAGCATGTAACGATGAATAAATTGAAAGATAATCAATAAATAAAAATACAAATAAGCTTCTTAATTGACTTTCTACGAAATACAAAAATGTACGCATGAAAATTTGCTTTCGAATCGAGAACATCTGTTGCTCCGGTAGAAACGTTTGACCTACTTATTTTGGGAGAACGCGCTCGTCTCTATCCATAAACCACCTTCGGATTTTTACTCTTGTATATCTAATTGAGAAGCGTTAAGAAGCATCCGTTAGGCGTCGGATTAATTATGAATTTTCATGCGGCTAGCGGATTAGGTTGTGCGTGAAATTGGGATAAAATATATGTATGAACTTTTATAGTTCCTCAACCCCGTAATTAACTCAAATTAGATGATGGATATTGAGGTAGGCTTTGGAATAAATCAATTCACCCGTTCATTTTTTTTTATATAGTACTGCTACTTACCGCTAGGTGCAGCCAATTAAAAAGCAAACATATTTTTCTACACATTCTAAAATATAATAATACATGTGTTTTTTTATTACACACTTTTATGGCTATTAATAATAAATACAAACTTTATATTATTACATACAAGTTACCCATACATATATTTCAAATTAAATTGTGAAGACTTAATTTCAGTGATTTCTAAGTAAAAAATATATTGCGTACGATTTTTTAGAATTAATTTTATTTTGCTCAATTAACATTTAGGTTGTTTAGAAATTTTTCAAACCGTACTATAGTGAATCCCGACTGATCGAATGAACTTTGTGGTTACCAACAAATGCTTTGAATATTGAATACGTTAACATTTTTACATATAAAAGAAATTCACTTTTAAGTTTAGTGTCCTTATGTTACGAGAAAGTCAAAATAAACAAATATTTCAAATATTTGAAAGTCAAATAAATTTCATTTGCTTCGTGCTCCCAATAAATTAGTGAAAGATGATTTAAATTTCATTAAAAAAAAAACAATTACTACTGGATTTAAACCATAAATTTGTTAGTATATTTACAAATAATCGGTTAAAATCCGTTGGAACTGTGGTTTGGTTGATTAATATTATTGCGTTATAAATATCATCACCGTTAAAATTTATAAGAATTTTGTATCTCTGTATTTTGTATTTTGAGAATCTCTTCGAGGGAAGTGTTTCATTAAAAGATAATCAGAAATATCTCACGATGTTGCCTATGGAAATTTATTTTGGAATTACTGTAATCATTATATATATTTTATTTACAGTATCTTATTCAATTAATTTTAATGACAAATAGAAAACGTTTAAATCTACATTAGAATATATATTTAATTTGTCAGATTAAATCAGTTAAAATAAAGTTATTTTTAAGTCTATGTATTTAATTATTTTTATTCAAAAAATTCATATTTATGAAATTACTAACAGATCCTAAAAATTTTACTTCTAAATTATGCTTAATAAAAAAAATAAGGTCAACGAAATAATTTTGTGAATATTTTACTTTCATCAATCATCAAAATACCATCGGTTACAGTTGTTTTCATTTATACCTAATCCAGATAATATAAGTGAAAATGAAAATCATTATTGATTTTTTTAACAATTCTTAACTAAATTTTGACATATTTTTCATTTAGATACTTAAATTGGAGGTTGATGTACGGAACGGACAACTGCTGTGCCTTGAAAAAAAAGTGCGTTGGCTTGAAATAGTCCGATTTTACTATAGCCTAGTTTAATTTTTTAAAAAACTAAATTTAATTCAGCTATAGAAATAGCTGTTTTAACATCTGAAAATTTTGAGAATTCGATGTGAAAAATGTTGTGCGCTTAAAATTATTTTGTTTTTATTTGGGAAAATTTGCATCTTCCGTTCAAAAATTTTAATAAAATTATGTTATTTTATTGTTTAATAAGACATCAATATTTGGGAAGAAAAATAATGTACAGTTGCATCAAAAAAGTTCAATTTTTGTTAATAGTTCTTATTTATTGTCTAATAAGGTATCAATAGAACTAAATGAATAGATTGGATTTAAGTAAATTTTATTCACTAATAATAAAATAACAGAAATTACATGAATGTATTGTTAACACATACATGAATTTATACCAAGTCCATTTATATCATCGATTTCGCAAAAGCAATTAATTCCAACAATGACAATTAATGTCTTTATTTATATAATTGAAATCCGTTACATGTTCATCCAGCAGCAAGCTCTTCCTTCTGTTACGCTCCTTCGCCGTGCTTCCGTTATTGTGTCAAGGTCGCTCGAGGTATGTGCTATTCGCGGTATATTTGTTTTATTTTTTTTTCCTTCAACTAATTGGGGTTCTTCTTCGATTCGCGTAGAGTTGTTTCGAGACATTCATCGTGCATACGCTCTAATAATGGGATACATCAAGAAAGCGTGTTAAAGAGGAGGATGGATGGGGGTGAGCGAAGATCGGGGCTCCACAGAAGAACGGCAAACAAACGGCCAAAGAGAAAGAGAACGCGAAATGCACTTTCCAAAACGCACGAACGCCATTCCATCCATCACTAATGGATGACTTTACATTGTTTTGACGTGCAAACGAAGATGATCAATACCGCTATATTTTTTTTGCGAAATTTAATTATCGCTTGCTAAGCATTTTGCATGTTTCTGTGAGTACACTTGTTTTGCATACGATGCAGCTAATTTGCTCTATTATCTTGCACCACTTTTTACATCGTATCTTAATTATTGCAGTTAATTGGTTATTATCCAGTTTAATATTTTTTAGATCAAAGTAGTTGAACTTCATATTAATAATTTGATTTGGTCTTTAAAACATCCTTATTTTTCGCATGATGATTGCAATTACCGATTTGTACATATGCAATTGTTTCATGGTCGCAGTATTATTTCAAAGGTCCGATCTGATTCGGTTTCGTGTCGCAACCGGAACCGGAACGGCGGCATCCGGTGCTACCAACTTTTGATTCGTTTTTAATTTCTTTTTTTTTTAAATGACTGAGGTTTTCTCAAAACTAGAGGTTTCTGTGTAAAGTTCATCGATCGATTGGCTCTTAACAAGCAGCATTTTCCCAACGGCCGCTCGAGTGGAAGTGTCTACAGTTACGGCAAGCGCAATTGCTCTGAGGCTCTCGTAATTAACCATGAAGCCTGAGCTTATTAGTCATCTTCTTCTACTATTAGAGAATTGCTCCTCCAACTCTGAAGTTGCACCGCAGAATCTGTCCAGGTTTAGCGCGTTATTACGTCGCGTTCAGATGATTCCGCAAGATGTGCAACGCTAAATTTAATTTGCTAATGGCGGTATACTAAATGGCTGTACAGTATATTCCTCACTAGAATTAATCGTCTCCAAGCAATTCAATTAAATATATTCTTGTCCATTTTCTATTACAGCAACACTAGCTTTCTTAAATTAACAACTTTATGTTGATGGTCGTCCACAGTATTTACAAATACAACCAATGCTCACTTAACGTACGTTCGATAATGTGTACATATGTACAGACAACTGCTGTACACAAAGCATTTATTTTATATATTTGTCTTCTGTTCGTGACAGTTTATAAAATTATTTATTTTCTTTTTTCTAAAAAAAATGTAATAGTAGACGACCAATTCAAAACTTAATAAATAGTGCATAGTACCAAATTGCCCATTGGCTAACAAAAATTCTGTTTGAATTCTTAATATTTTCAAAATGTTTGCTATCAATGACTTTTACAACAAAACTATTTAACATTGAGCTGTTAATTTGAACATATTTTCTCCAATTTTTATGAAAATCTTCATATATTATGCAATTTCCTGTAAGTTAAACACGAATGCATTAATATATAAAACTACAGCGGAACCTCGCTCAACGAGCGTAATCCGTTCCAGAATTTCCGGATTTTTACTCTTTTATTCTTTCGCTTTTTATTCGGAGACATAGTGTTATAAAATTTTTCACAAAAAAATTAAAAAATAACATAAAAAAATCAAATAATATGTGAACAAAAGTTTTGAAAATGATGTAGCAGGCGCAAAATCGTCACTAGATATATGAAACGACGCTCGTTAAGCGAGTCATTTTTACAATTTATTTTTTTTATAAATGTTGGAGGTTCTACTGTATTTGTTTAAAAAAATCTATAATTATATTTTAGATCTAAATTATTTCAAAAGTTACAAGAATTTATAAAAAAAACTCTGTATTTTATACTATTTCAATTGATTTTTGTTGGAGAGTATAAGAGAATAATTATGGCTAACACGAAAGTTGGTCACTGTGAAAATTCGTAATTGCCACATATGCCATACATAGCATCCATTTACCGTTGTTTCTCTTTCTGTCTATTCATTATTTTTGGTATTCACCTTTGCCTCCATCTCTCTTTCCGCACGTTATTCAGACATCAAAAGTAAATTGTTGTTTTTTTTTTGTGTTTGGAACAGGTAAAACTAGTAAACGCATTACGAATTTATAACTATATCACTGGAGCAATTGGCTAATAAATCACACTTTCCAAATAAACTGCAAAGAAAACGTAAAAAAGAAACGTAAAAAAAATCTTCAAATTAAAATTTCCTTGTTGAAATTTTCAATTCAAATGAAACAGCTGGTAAAAACGTCTATGGATACTTTTCTCGTATTTCCGAAAGCGAGTGATGTAACGTTTTGCAATTAGCAAAGTAAAAGGTTTTTTTATGGCAAAAATAATATAATTATCATTAAAGTCGGCACTTCAAATTAATTTTAGTAGTTTTCGAGTTGGAATGTTTCTTTTTTTATTCAAATAGTTTGCGCAATATGTCATACTGTTCGTTTTGTTTGAAAACAATATATGAAAACTTAAAACGGTTTTATGTAATATCATGTTATTAAATCCCATTATTACAGTAGATTACAAAAATATGATTACAATAGATAATATAAGTGATTATAGTAGCATAATTATTATATAGTCAGTATTCATAGTAAGTTCCAATCATGATTGCCTATAGATCACAAGGTTCTTCTTCAACCACTATTTTTTATAATAAAGCGTTTCGTTCAGCCGGGATTTAAAGCAACGGTTTGAAAATTTCAAAACAAAGTACATTTTAATTAAGCAAAATAAAAATAAATTATCAAAATAAATAACACAACAAAATAATCGAGGGTCACTTTTTGTGCGGTTTATTTAGTTTCTTTAGTTTAAAAGAGTGTAGGGAAATATTGACGGATAATTACTTTTTATTACACAATGTATTGTAATTTATCAATTACAGAAATACTACTATAGGATAATAGTTTTAGATGCCAAACTAATTTTACTTACGAAATCCATATTATATATAGTTATTAAGTTGATACTACTTATCTGGTATTTTAATATGGCATTTTTAATATTACTACAGCTTTACATCAAAAATGTTCAGAAACAACTGATAAAATGTGTAAATATTTAAATTGTAATGCAACTATGCACTATTATTATATAATAGTGTATTATGTGTATTAATATAATCTTAGCTTGATATCTATGTCAGATAATAGATTGCTTTAATAACAATAAAAAAAAATATAATCTTAACCAAAATACAGTGAAATCAAATGGCGACATCCGTGTTGTAAACATAGAAAGTAATAATGGTAAGACATGTAATGTAAAAGTTTATACTATTTATTAGGAAGGACGTAGTCCATTATACATGTATTTTGCTTCTCTTTACTATGCAAAACAATATAATTCTGCACATGACAAATTTTTAAATTAAATTACTATGTTTAGTTTATTCCTAAAACAAATTATTTTTTACAATAATCTGAATAATATAATTTGAAAAGTCGCAAAATTTACATATAAATAATTACTAACAGTGATTTTTTATTAGTAAGTTTGGTAAAGTTTCCTACCTCGGGTCCTGAACAGGTCCAATCGTAGAATAGGTCATAATTTTGTTTCCTCAACGGGCAAATTAGCATCTAGATTTGTAAGATATATGAAGGACATCATAATCTACTCCTTTACCTTCCCAACTTCTAGAAAGTTGATTCTGTAAACTTTCTTATGTATAATAAAAGTGAAGTTCAATATTAATCTGTTCTTTAACCATTTATAATATTTTTTTATGTAATTTTATAGTTTTTGCAATAAATGTTGGTATTATTATATTGTCCGAATAATGTTCAAGAACCAAGTTTCCAGTATATTCGAATTGAGCTGCTTATTTTAATGTGCTCTACACGTCCACTTTTTTTACTTTTTGAAATTTATAAATAGTTTAATGTCTGAGTTATGTGTTTTCACACTGCATTAACTTATATAATTAGAAAGAAGTTCTTAATAAAAATAGAAGTTCTCAATAATCGAAAGAATTATTATTATTAACTAGATCTAAAATAATTTAATTGATAGAAATTTAATGTTTAAACTCGAAAAACAATCAAGTTGTCCTTAATTGCAATGGCATGTGTCCTTTATATTCTTAAAATTACAATATTCTATACAAATGCTATTGCTTCGAAATCTTTGTTGTTGAAATATTTCAAAATAATATCTACTTTTACGAACATTAATTACATTTATGATCGGATGCATTACAGTTTCCTCAAAAGAGTAGTGTGTTTGAACACACTTTAATACGTGATTCATGTCTGTCACTTCGTAAAGTCTCTTTTTGTGCTCTTTATTCGTATGCGGTTTTAATAACCTGGATTAGTCTGATTTCAAACAGTGCAGGATATTGGCAGAACTTATTACCCGCACTATGTGAGGCAATATTTGATAAATTGTTTGAATATTATTGGAACTTTCGATATTTAATGTAATCGATTAAGAAAAAAAATATTCTAAAACAGTCCACTTATTTACTAATACTATTTTTAATGACATATGTTAAACTATAAGATGCACCTCAAGTCTGAATTGATTTTTTTACATAAAAAGATAAATTGATATTCATATCAAACTAATTGCAATACATTTTCATTAGTTTTCACTCTTTACCGTAATAATTTAGAAAAAAGTACTTGCAATTTGTATTCATCGTTGCAACATTTAATATGGGTTTGTTTATCAATTTAAGCAACATAATCGCATTTTCTCGTTAATTTACATAAATTGACATTGAAACAAATGCAATCAATTTTAGTTTCACAACTTGTAATATATAGCAAATCTATATCTATATATGATGATATTTGTGTAGTCAGTGCAAAATTACTTATTAAATACCTCAGATTCTGTATTTTCATGGATCTTGCCCCATTCCCGATACGTTTCTGCTCTTCGTGAGCCCTGGCCACATTCAACCTCACAGCCTCCTCATCTACCGCATTGGTTTCGGATGTTCTTTGTGTTTGTCCTCGGAACAGATGTTTATATCGTTCAAGCTTTTTTGGTTTCTTGGTTCTCCTGCGCGTCTTCGTGAATCTTCCCAATCTCATACTTAACATCACCCTAATCCGTATATGCCGAATAATACACTGCTCGGTTTTCAATTTTTCTTCGAACGAATGGAAGTTTCGCATCCGCCAAATTGTTGCCGCCTGTATACGGTCGATGTTGGTACGTTTGAAAACGTCTTTTTCCACCTGGGTTGAAGCGTAAACCGGGTTCGAGTAGATGCTAAGCGATGAGTTTTCGCTGCATTCGTAGATCGGTTCTTCGTGTAGATTTGTCTTTGCATTCAACGTGTTGTAATCCGAGATGTTACAACCCAGCCTAGTTTTCCTCCCAAAGCGTCTCTTCTCACCGTTCTCAGCTACCTCCATCTCGTAATAATACTCCTCGCCTTCCTGCTGCTGAGCATCCGTCAAATCCTCGTAAATCTCATTCAACTTGTACCGAATGTTGACATTCCTCGTCCCTCCAAACATAGATTTCCACGTCCGATTATTTCCTTCCACCATAGGAAAATTCATCCTGTAGTTCTTCGAAGCTTCATCAAAAACAGCGTTCTCCTCGGTCTCTTCACGTTTCGGAATCTTCAACATGTGGCTCCTGTTATGCATCCAACCCTTGCTAATAGTCCACTGATTCAACCACTCCGGTCGTTTCTTGCGTTCCATCTCCTGAGGAGTCCAAGACCCCTTTTCGATCACCACGCACATGCAGAAATACCTTAGGATCTGGCTCAAAATACTCATCTTACCCGTATATTTTCACACCTTCCATTTCGATGCAAACAATCAATAAACACAAACGTACGTACGCCAGTCCTCGCACAGAACTGACGTCGCCGGATATCCATTGTCCCGTCCTCCATGAACTATTTTTAATTTACGCAACAGACCGGAAACTTGATTTTCCGGACATTCCATTCATACAGATACATTTGCCAAACGAGAGCTTGTATTATAGTAATCAACATAAAACTCATGATACGCAGTTTCTGAAAACTTCACAATTTGTTCGACCCGATTATAAATGTCACAGAACAAACATACATAAATATCAATTAAATTTCTATTCAGAAATTTCCACGATTTATTAAATTGTTAATTAAACAAAAGTTTAAACAAAATTTAGAACGAAAAATAATATATATTTTTTTTGAACCGAAATCTAATTTATTTATTTATTCGATACATATATTTTAACGCTGTTAACGGTCCATCATTTTTAGTAAAATCTATTCATATGTCATTTTTTATTTAAACAGTTTTTATTAGCCCCATTACTTATGAATTTGTATATCGTTTAAAATTTTGTGTAAATATTATATATAAAAATGTCTTTAAGCTATAGCAACGATTGGAGCTAGTTCATTTTGTATTATCTACCATTTCATTAGTGCTTTAGAGCTTAGTTTAATTTTTATAGAGTATGTCTTGAAAATTTAATTAAAGACTATTCACCATGATTTCAACTTTTATAGGTCTCTTCATTTAAATGTGTTTTTATTAATCCGTCTTCATTAATTTAGTATCTAATTTATAAGTGTTGACCAGATTCGTTATATTTGTTTAATGACTAATATTATAATTTCTTTCATGATTTGAAAAACAATGGAACAACATACATTTTTTGGTTGATCTTGTTGCTTTATTCAAGAAACACTTTACTTCGTAACATGAAAATATGTATGTTAATACAATTTTATCAATAATAATATTTTTTAAAATGGTATTATTTACTTTTGCATGTTTAAATATGACAAATATTAATGTAAAATCTAACATAAAATGAAGAATCAAAATATTGGAATAAATTTCTTAGGATATTTCTTCTCTAACAATTATATAGGAGTACTTTGGAAAGTCATTTAATTAATTATCTTTAAACATTTTCATGGCATACCTATTCTTCTTAACCTTATGTTAAGACATATATGTTTTCCCTTTGTAAAACATATTCAATGCTGTAGTTTGTATCTTTCTATCTGATTATTTTTTTAATGTTTCTAAACTGTACTCATTTTAGAAACAATCAAATATATAATAATAACATTAAGCGTTGCAAGTGTTCCAATCACCTTTCGCTTGTAGCAAACAAATTGTTTCTGAAAACGTCCTACTTGCATCGTAGAAAGTTCGTGCAAAACTAAAATGTTCCTATCCGCAGAAATTGTATTTTGTTTAATGTGGTGCTGACACGATAATTCTAAAATATAAAATTGCTTATTGTTTCCTTTGTTTTGATATAATAATAGAAGCCGCTAAGGTCATCTCAGCAGTTCCGTTAGACGAAGTAATATCCGTCCATCATCTGGTGCCTAAAACTATTCGGGTTCGAGAAGAAATGCAGAGACCAGATGAGTAGGACTTTCTCCGAGCCGAGTGCGTTTGCAATCATGGACCCCGGCCCCGATTAATTCTTTTGCGCTCACCAGGAGAAATCCCATCTCGGATCGAAACCGGACGAAGATTCGTAGACGACACCGAGGAGGAAAGTCCGTATCGGAACTCTCCCTTTGCCCGGCGGCAGCAACGGATGCCGAGGAAAAGAATCGACGAGCAGCGAAGAAAGTGTCCAATAAGAGATCCCGGATTCCGTGATTTTTTCGCTAGAAAGTTTTCCACCTTCCTTTTCGCATTTTCCTCTCTCTATCTCCACGGTTGAACTTTATTTCCTAGTACGTTAAAATTTTCTTTTCCAACGTCGCGAAGCAATTAGTAACTTAAGTTAAAGTCAGGAAGTTGCGACGCGATTAACAGCAACAATGGTAACAGCAACAAACAAAACACAAGGAAATTGCTTTCGGTTTCCACAGAGATAAACTAAAATTTGAGCTTTCTTCTTTAAGGAAAATATCTATTTTTTATGTTTTTCACTTCATCTTATGAACATTTTAAGCTATGTTCTAATTCACACTTTCGCCTAGTGTTAATGTAAGTAGTTACAGACGTAGGAGCAAATAAATCCGTGTGAACGGATTGCGATCGAACTATTGTCTTCGCGTTTTCCAAAAAGAGCGAAAGGAAAATTCACAATGCAAGGGAGATGAGAGCGTGAGAGCGGGTTCGTCGTCTCATCGAGAATTGAAAGTCCACCGATTCTGATTATTAAAAAAAACAAGAATAATATACATAAAATCAAATCAAAACAAAAAACAAAATTAAAGTGCAAATTGATTGCTATACGCGTCCTAGATTTATTGTATCGATCACTTTCTTCCATTTCGTCTCTTCTAAGTATATGCATTGCTAATTACCATCGGGAAAATTTGCTCCAGTTTATATATAGCCACGAGCACAATTAGTTAGAAATCGAAAGAATTTAAGTGTTTTTTTTATTTCTTCTATATTTATGTTTTACGTTCCTCCCGCTGATAAATAACATATTTATACACACTTAATTACCGGAAGTTTCTTCATCAGTCTGTGTTTATTTTTTATTATTATTCCTAATGAACGGGTGATAAGCGAGGCCGATCCGATTAACATCGGCGTTAATTATTTATTAAACAAAACAAAATAATGAAACGTTCCGCAATTGTTGTGATTCCATCACGACGAAAACGTTGTGCACGTTTCCAAAGAAATATATATATATTTTATAATTTTATATAAAAATCTGTTTAAAATTCGAAATCGCAAAAAATATAAATATTTCAGAATGATATAGTTTAAGCGTTACTTAAGGTAAAAAACGTTATATAGTATTCGATATTTATTTAAATTTAAAATTTTGTTTACTAATTTAAATGTTTGCTGAAAACATCTAACCTACCTTGGTTTAAATTAATCCAAAATTTGAAAAACCATCAGCAACAAATGGAGCCACTGTTTTCACTTCGTTTTTTCGCGATGTTGCGTTTCGAATTGTTCAAAATGCGTCGCCGTGTGTTTAGTTTGCGGATGAACCGCGAGAACTGAAGAAAGTCCGACTCCAATGTTCGTCGCAAAGACTTTCCTCCTCCTTCTCCTCATTTACTTCTTCAGCCTCTTCTTATTCTTCTTCTTGCACTTCTTACTACTCTTCGTCTTTCGCTTCCTTCTTTCGGTTGACCATGCCAATGACATTGGGATACGCTCCGATATGTGGGTCAAACTTGCGCACAAGCGAATATATTATCGAAAACAAGAATTATAGTCCCATCAATCAACACCATTACATCAATTTTATGCACAAATCAAATATTTTAGAAATTTTTATTTAACATGAATCTTTCATATATCGTGAATGCATAGAACGTAGGAAATGGAAAAGTAATAGTATTTTTGTTTCTACTTTTGTTAATTTAATTTCAAAATGAGATTTCAACAATGGATGAAATTTACAATTTTTGAGATTTACAATGTTTGTGTCACATTTGCAAATACTAATTAAGTTGACTATCCGATACCAACGTTCTTTTACAGTTTACAATTCTATTTCATGAAGTAATATTATCTTAATACATAATTTAAGCGAAATTGTAAATCGAACGATTTAAAACAATTCATTGGTTCAGCTGTGCTGCTGTTATCCAGTTAGTTAACTGCAAATGCATTTATATGTAAAACGAGTCTTCATTTTCTAAATAGACTCAACACCTTTTCGATGGTTTGAATTAATACATTTAATCTTATTAAAAATGTATTACTTAACTTTCTTAATAAAATATTCAATTAATTTGGTCGACTTATATCAAGTAATATTTTTTTTTAAATAAATTCTTATTTATTTACAAATTAAATAGTAACCGATATACCACATGGCAATGCATCGTAATTTTCTGATGAATACTACTTACATTTACTCATAAAAATGAAATATTAATTAAAAAACCTTTTTCATATCTAATTTATATAGGTTACTTAATTAATTGTTCTTATGGGAAATTGTTAGTACGCATTTATTCTTCTCCCCGGCATCTATGTTCATTCTAACTTAAGAACACAATATGTTTCTTGTACCATAATTCTAATATATTTCTGTAGACTAAAAGATTCTTGTATACCTTAAATACCTTTAGTAGATCCTAGGCATTATACAGTGTGGCGCTGACTGTTGTAAAAATGTTTCTAATTCGACACGCTAAATTTAAATGAGTGTAACGCTTAATCAGAAATTAGGGCTTCCATTACCGGTAAACGGTTAACCAGATTTACCGGCCGATGTTATTACTGGTAAATGTTGACAACAAATTCCGATAATTTGAAATTTGAATAAAAATGAAAAAAAAAAAACAAATGACTGAAGAAGGTGTAAATTCTTATTCTTTTGCAAATACAATGTATATCAAAATTCGAAGAAGTCTGAGTGATAATAATGTCCGTAACCTTTTCTCACCCACGACACACCAAAGTTCTTCCTAGAATTCCACGGCACATCAAATTTTAATATATATGGATATTAATTTGATACACAAATTTCACAATAAATTTTCATTTTTTATTTGATGAGTATACATACATAACAACTATACTATATTTAATTTTGTGTAATCTTAATAATTATTATAAAATAATGATTAATTAATGTGATACCTGCGCATGTTTCAATGAACACAATTGGTCTATATTTGGCTCGATATTTGACAGAGGAACACGAAGTTTTTGGTCAAGACTTTTTAAGCATGAACACTTATCATTTTTAGTTAATAGAAGAGTTGAAAAACTTTGCTCACATGAATATGTAGTCGAAAATAGAAATAGTGTTGGGATGGCGTTGTCGGAAATGCAAGGATATTTTTTAAACAGAAATCCAGAAAACATCTAATGGAACTTCGTCGAAGTGAAGTTTTGACGTACCGTCATTACTAAATATTAGAAATTCCTCTCGAATTTGCAGAGACAGTGCTTTCGTAGAATTTATTGCATAGGTTACAAAAGAATTTCAAATCCAATCGTATTGTTCCATAAATAGTGATCAAATTTCTGCTGAAACATTAAATTGTTGTGTCCAACCATTATTATTGTAATTGTTATTATTAGTATAGTGTATTAACGAACTAGAGACATCCAAAACGTCTCTTAGTCGCATTGTTATATAAACATTAGCATCTATCGTAATTCAAGTTCGATACACTTTAATATAAACAAAGGGGACCAAGCGTAAACATTCCCATCGATACACCTATACCTTTATACAGATTTCAAGTCCTTATTATAAACACCAGACAATATTCCACTGTGTCCAGAATTCCATCCCTGGGACACGACAAAATGTTGTTGGGCCATTCTTCAAATCCACAATTATTTGCTTGTTTTCCATCCATTGTACTATGGTAGGTCCTTTAGTACATTTCTAAACATCATTTTTGCAACTCTTCCTGCCAAAGTTCGAGTTTTTTTTAACCCGTATAATTTGTCGTAGCACGTCACTATATTCTTATTCCGACCTTGCATTTATTTATTAATTCATTCAGATACTCGAATATATAAGTCATGTATGCAAGTTTGATTATCCAGTATCGAGGTGCAGGTATAGTTCGGGCATATTTTGATCTACAATACACAAACAATCTAGTCAAGACTTTGCATCGGGACAACCAACGAACTTCACAGTATTGCAAACATTCGCTAATTTAGGGTTCTAGATTTAATTATGTTTATGATGTTAATGCATTTATTCATCATGTTCAAAAGTTCCTCTGGCAAATTCTTGACCATCGATGTAATTGTGTAAATAATATTGTTTTTTTTTTGTTTTAGACAAGAGACAAAATCTTGTTTAATAACCGTCATTGCCAGTGCAAGCATGCACTGCTGCTTACTCCATTGAATATTATATATTTTTAAATTTAATTAATATTTGAATTCAAATATTTTTTTTAGTTAAAAATGATGAAGGATGTATCATTTGTTGAAGTGCGCAAAGTTATTATGAGTCCATTTTAAGATTTGAGACAATTTGATTTACAAGAAATAATTATTTTTGTTCGCTTAGTTGGCGTTAATACATTTTTTTCTGAAAAAAACAAAAGTTGTTTCTCAATTTGTTAAAGTCTAACGATATTTCATGTTACTTGAAATTGGACAAGAATGGATAGGATAAAATGCAAGATTAGTGATGTAATGTTGGTAGAAATTCCACCACCAACACTGCAAAAAATGGTTTTGCCATTCTCTTCGGATTTCGACGTCAACTCAGCCTATGCAAATTTTCCAGGAATGCCAAAATGCATATGGAGTGAATGCATCAGCCATTTCCAAGTGGTTTCGAAGATTCCAAACTGGGCATGTTTCTGTTGAGGACGAATCTCGTGATGGTCGCCCGAAGACTTTCACCGACAACACAAATGTAGCCCTGGTGAAGACAAACAATGACGAAATCCAAGAGTGATACAGGAAATGGTAGATGATGAACTGGGCTTGAATGACATGGCTTTGTCTCAAATATTAAATCATCACTTTGACTGCACGAAGAAATTTTCTAGATGGGTTTCAGGATTTTTTAATGACCACCAAATAAAGACGTGTTCGTTTTGGCAAATATTTCTTATAAAATTTTGAAATTGGAGATTATAGCACTTTTAGTAAAATCGTAACAGGTAATGAATCTTGATTCTATAAGTTTAACCTGGAAACCAAGCAGCAGTTCATGGTACGGAGCTCAGAAGGTGCAAATCCTCCCAGTCATAGCATAACAACAAAAATCTGCTACAAAAGTGAAGAGTCGTTTTACTCTGCCAGGGTAATAGTGCTATCTCACTCGAAACTGGTCAGTGGGTAAATGCTAAGTAGTACATAGCTTACTACAAGTTTTCAAACATTTGTTGGGAAACCAGAAAAAAGGGGAACTTCATCGCTACTTTTACATTACGATCATGCGCCCACTCACACTACTGAAATAACCAACAACATTCTTGCGCTCTCTGGTTTCAATGAAATTCGCCCATTACCTTATTCTACCAACCTAGTGCCTTGTGATTTCTGGATGTTTCCGAAAATTTAAAAAAAAATGAGGGGAAGAGTCTTCAGTTAAAGACGAACTTGAAAAGCTTAAAAAAAACGATTTTGAGGAATGTTTTGAAAGTTGCCTCTACCGACTTAAGAAATGTATTAAAATAAATGGAAATTATGTTGAGAAATTACAAAAGGATGAAAATTAAGTATATTAAATAAAATGTTTTTTTTTTTCGCCAACTAAGCGAACTTTTGTTAGACCCCCCACGTATATGTTGAATTTAGTTTTTCCTAGTTTAATCATTGTTAATATGTAATATAAATAAATACAAATGGACATTGACTTCAGCTTTTCTGCCCAATATGATTTTAAGATTTCCAATTTTAATCAAAACTATTGCCTCTTTTTTATTTTCACACTGATTTTTTTTAGTTTTCTTGACCATAGATCTTTCTTACTAATATTAAATATTATTCGACTTTTAAATAGTAAATAAAAAGACACTTAATTAGTAAAAACCAAGCAATAGTCTTCCTCCGCTAAATACATTGGGCGTTCCGCATGTTCATCCATTATGGTATGTACATTTATAAATCCTTTTTCATCTAATCCTTGAAGTTACTTCTTTATTCTTTCATAATATGCACCCCTACCTCAAGTAATATATATTATATACTATACTATATATATACTATATTGCGCTACACTTTCCTCAATAACACAAAACCTATTACTTGCGCCATAGGCAATTTTAGGTTTATTTTTAAACATTTATATAATTACATACTTCTATTTTAACATATTATATATACGTATTTTAATTTTCTAATTATTTAGATATAAACGTTTAATTAATTTAACGTATTTCAAAAAAAACTTCTTTATATTTTGTTATGAATCGTTAGGTATATAATATTTAGATAAATTAATTCTCTTTAAGCTTTTGATTTATCTTTAGAAACGGAATTGTTTGAGAACTAGATTTTTTTCATGTCCTGAGATACGAACTCAAACAACGTAGTCAATGTATTATCATTTGGTTTTGATTAATTCAGAAGTAATCATTTTATTTGTCAGTGGTTGCCTACAATATACATGGACCCGATAAGACTTTCGTGTAGCCAATCCTGCTTTTTGATTTATATGAAATCGCTAAGAGGGGGGTCTAAAGTCGCTAGTTAATGAATTCGCCACCTTTACAACAACGCCAATCTGACTAAAATACCGATATCATCAAATTGTTTTTATGTTATTTAAAAAAAAACACTAACAGAAACTTGACCTAGACCACCGGATTTGGAAATATCCATATAACAAAATTTTTAAACATGAAACCTTAGGGCAACTTCACC